>NC_141336.1:16500526-16760526 GCF_037954235.1 Aulostomus chinensis | reverse complement strand
TGTTTGTGTCAGGGGCGTGGTTTGTTGGCATCAGTGCGTCAACAGATCTCCAACTCTTTCAAATGACGTTGAATCTTAATAAACAACATGAAATTTGGTCTGTAAATTTATCTATGCACAGTGTTGTTGTATTATAAACATTTTTAAAACGTTTCCATATTTTCTTTTAATACAAGAGGTACCGGATCTGCCCAAATAATTACCGAGGTACCGGATCTGCCCAAATAAGTACCGGAACACAGGGAGGCCAAAATTCAGAGGTGCCGGATCTTGTTCCGGCAGGATCCGGCTCAAATTACCCCCGCCCCCGCCCACTGTAATGCTAAGTAGCAAGTGAGTGTGAAGTTTCTGATGCAGTTTCCGATTCAGCTAAGAGACAGTCCAACCCGAGCAATGACATATTGTAAGAGAGAGGAGGCTCTGTTGGACAAAGTGATATTCTAATTTTGTTTTATGGTCTCAAAAATGTGGGTAAAATAGAGAGTTAAATCCGTTTTATTGTTTTGTTTGTTTGTTTGTTTTTTAAATTTCCAATTGAAAATCTTCCTGGTCTCACTTAACTTAGGAGACTACAAGGAAACCGCCGGATCAGAATCTATGAGCCTTTTAGCTGAGATGGCTGCTGTGTGGGACAAGACAAATTTACCTACATTCTACCAGAGATTAAGAGAATTTTTAAAAAGTTAAACCAAGTCATGATTTGGATCCGCCCCAAAACTGAATGAATACCTTCCTCGACTGATGCTCTACCCGTCTTCTAAGTTTCGGTACAGTCGGTGTGAACTGGGGTGAAAACATGGTGGGGGTGATAAACGGGTCAAATCAGGCACCCCTGAGGCAGACCAGGCCGGGTTAGTCTCCCTGTATTAGGTTCTGACGGGACACTCCAACTAAGATTTGGACCCCTCAGTCATTAATGCAGCTTTGTTGGTTTATAAGGGCCTGAAGGAGAGGGTGATGCATACAAGAGAAACACGCTGATACACACACCCATCAACGTGCACTTTTTTTTCAGTAGGTAGGGACTGCGTGCCACCCCTGGCTGTCAAGCAACGTCAGTGTCTCATTAGCGCAGGTATTGCTTCTGCTGTCGTCGTCGGTAGCATCAGGAAAGGTCCAAGAGTGTGTGCGTGTCACACTGTTCTCTGGTTGGATGGACGCTGCCTGCTCTGCCTCAGATGTCTCTGTGGAGGTGAGTTTTACACAAACGCTTCGAAAAAATATATTTAATTATCAAAATTCAATTTCAATTGTTGATGCGGTGGCATCTAATGCACCTCTAAGCTGGTTTGACAACTTATTAACAATAAATAAAAGGAAGAGAGGCTCACAAAAATGCTTTATTTGAGACAAAGGCTGTTTTGGTTGTTCAAGAGGAGTGTTAGTCGCCCTAAATCAAGGAGCAGGAGCACGAGCGTGCCAACTTGACGCTACCATGCTACTATGTTGTGGTCACACCCGTTGCACGTGAGGTGTATTCATCTCATACTGCCTTCATCATGGAACGGTGGTGATAATGTCACTTTATCCTCAATGCACTTGACTTGGATGACATGTAGCATCAATAAAAAACAGTCTTTATTTGATCACAGAGGCTGTGCTCATTGTTTTTGAGCACTTTTGACTGTTGAAAAACCTCATCAGTCTAAGTGCCAAGCATGGGACTTTGCTAAATGGTCAGACTTAACCATGATGATGGTTTCTTCCTGTTTCTGGGACAAAGAGGTAAGGGTCTCCCAAAGATGTATAGTAACACCCTCCCTCTCAGTGTGAAGTGCCCTCTGGTGGTTGCGAGTGACCATTCAGGGTGACGGCAAGAGGTTAGAGGCTGGTTTTGGACTGAGTCAAACTCGGCCATATCTGAGCCCCGATAAAAAGCTTTCCGAATAAACAAACATCCTCCATGCTGTTCCATTCGATTCTCTCCCTCCCAGTTCTACTAAAATTTGATCTCCTGTCGGTTGTCGTCTGGGCTCAGTTGGGAAACTGTCAGACAGGATTAGTTTTAGAGAGCATGATTTTATATTAAACATATTGTCACATTGCTTATTGCGAATACAAAACAAGTTAGCCATCATGTCGCTCCTGCTTGTACATGCAGGCTGCTGGTAAGCACATTAACTAGCAGCTGTGTTTTCTTTTTTTGCTCGCAAACCTTGTTGCTGCCCTGTCTGCCAAAGCCCTCTGATACATGTCCAAACTCTGATGGGACTGAGACAAGAAAGGTAGACCCAATTTATTTCACTTTGTTGCCAGCCTTTCATTTTTGTGACTGGCGCCAGGGCGCTTATCAACTGCAGAACTATTAGCCGCATCAAATCAATGTGTTCATTGCTCTCTCTTGCCTCCATTGCTCTCTCCTCTCTCCTTTTTTTCTCTCTCCTCCTGTCCCTCCCTTTCTCACTCTCAGTCTCTCTCTGCCAGACAGGTCAGATATTAGAAACCTGTATTATCAGGTCTTCCCAGGATGCTGGTGGAAAAGTTGATTTGCAACGCCCGATTGAATCTACTTATCCTTCATCCCTTTCCAACCCCCACCCAGCTGCCCCAGCAGACAGGAGTCCAATGGCCTATCTACACCGAAGTGCCAAGGAATAAAAATATCTATCTACTGAAGGGGGGGGGGGGGGGGGTGTAGAGACTAGGGGAAAGAAAGAGCGGGACAGAGTGTCGGCCCACATGTCACATCTTTGGACAGCTTTTCCGGGGGGGTGGGGGGGGGGTTCAAATGTACTTGCCATCCTAGCCCCAGACCCTTTGCAAACCTTTATCTCCAAGCATTATACACCCATTTATCAGTTAGCAACAAAACATGTCACACACACATGCATACACCCCCCATCCCGAAACCCACCACACCAACCACCACACACATTCACAGGCAGCGCAAAGCAAATCTCAATTAAATGAGCCAAATAACTGAAAAGAGGTGAACAGAGCAAAGGTGACGGAGGACATTCATTAAACGAGTGTAACTTGGGCTAATTGAAGGCAGCTCGTGATAAGGGACGACACAGAAAAGAATTATTTGTCTGTTGACGGAGCTGCCTCGGCTGAGCGGCAGACAGTAGCACAAAAGAGAGCCATTACGGCTTTATCTTAGTAAATAGAGGGGGAAAGCCTTGTAGACGGAGGGATGAAGGGATGACGGAGGAATAGGGAGAGGAGAAAAGAGGGAAGGAAGTGGGTGAAGTGACTGATGAGGAGTGTGTGGAGCCGTGGCTGCTGGAGAAAATGTGGAAGAATACACGCAGTGGCAGGAGTAGGGGAATGGCGCCAGATTGCTGCCTTCATCAGGAGGCGATGGCGAAGTGCGTGCATGTGTGCGTGCGCGTGTGTGGCTCAATTTGTGAATGCAATTACGGTAGACCTCCCAAGTCTGACTACTGAATCGAATCAACACTATGGTGGCGAGTTGAGAGCCTAATTTCATTCTGTACGCCCTTCATTCAGGAGACGAATGGACAACTAGAGTAACGATCATGGCAGGTGTCCTTTCATAAGAATATGTCCCAAAAAAACTTCCTAATGAGTGCAATGATAAATAAAACACTTCAGGGAACAGGCTCTCATTGAACGGGGCAGCTGTCAGTGGAGACGCAGACATCAACGGGCCAGAGATCTGTGGTCTGGACAGGACTCACCGACGTTCCCTCATCTCAGACACAGTTGCTCCCTTTAATAAATCCTCTCTTTGACTTATCGGCATGGGTGCACCCTGCAATTAAACCTACACCCACCCCACCCCCCAAAACAAACCATTACAACTAGCACGTCTTTAGGTTTTCTGACATCCGAACCAAATCGTGTTTGACTTTTAGGCCTTGGAAACTTTTAATGGAGTTCATTCTGCAATCAACCTGGCTGGAGGAGCTGAGTGAACTCTGACTTTGCGGTATTGATCCAGCCCAGTGTGTTTACTGGCTGAGGTCACCAGAATCCCTTCTCCCAGCCTGTTACGGGGAGGGGAGGGGGTCAATAATGTCAATACAGTAAATTAGGTAATTCTGCTGTAAAACATCCCAGGATGGTCAATTTCCATTTTAGTAAACTTTATATGCGTGACACATAATTACGTCCACATGTCAACGTGTCAAGTTGTCACACACTTCCAGCCTACAGAGAGATTGGATCTGGACGAGGGTGGCTGGGTTTATATCTAAAGGGGGCGGAGGTATGAGTAAACAAATCACCTTTTGTCCGGTTCACTGATAAATCACTCCTCCACAGAAGGGACGGTGGATTAGTGAGCATTTAACCGTTTACCTCCCAGCCTCTAAATAAGCATTGTTCATTCATTTTAACTTTCAAATTTAATTTTACATTTCTTTTTCATTCATTTTCTTGCAATCAGTAAAAAAAGAAGGATCTACTCTGTAGTCATTTTCAAACATAATTCAGGGAAAAAATGGGGACTAAATAGCATATAAGAGCGTCAGTGAGAGCTGAATTTCCATAAAAATGATAACACAGAAACAGAAGTAACTTCTGCTCACATTCTTATCAAGAAGCTTGACTTGTGTGCGCGTGTGTGTAGATGAATGAAACACGGTGTAGGTTTTCTGATCTGTATTACATCTGCAACAACCTACTCTTCTACCTCTCTGAAAGACAGCCCCACTATTCAGGACAGTGAGATTAAAAAAAAAAGAGCCCCCCCCCCCCCCCCCCGAAAAAAATGTACTGCAATTTTCTGAAAGCACTACCCCATTTAGTTCTGCTCAGGGTGGACACAAAGGATAGAGCCAGTGGTGAATATTGGAGGAGCTTGTATAATCATCTGGAATGGTTGAGGTGTGTGTGTGTGTGTGGGGGGGCTGAAGCATCAAGCTCATGTAAAGTACTGCAGACAGACACACATCACACTAGGCCTATAGCGAGATGGAAGTCCTGAGAAGGGCCTATTGCTTGATGCCACAGGGGAAATAAACGGCCTAAAATAGGCACGAGGGCAGGAAATGGATTTTATTGGAGAACTAATCAAGGGGGCTGTTTTAGTAGGGCACAATTTAGATTTTGATTAGATTCCTACTGACATCGAGGTTATCAATGCGTCTCATACTGGGAGGTGTAATTTGATCTTTGATGTCCACATGGTTGTCTTGATGTATGTCCTGCTGCATGGGCAGTGACTGCTGGGCGTGTGTTAGTTACAGCACACACTGTGGGTTCATGCCAGCGTGTGCATGGGTGGGGGTGTGTGCGTTTGTATGTGTGTGCGTGTGTATGTGTGTGTGGCTTGTGTCAGTTCCAGAGCTGCAGGGGATGGTAGCTGGCTACTGTGGCATCAGTTACTGTTGGCCAGCGACTCTCTGAGCCAAAATGACTAGTTATTAGTTGGTCAATGCAAGACTAGTATCAAGAGAATATGGAGGAATATTAGGGCCAGAGATGAGGACGAAGACATTATTTTATTGTGCTAACACTAAAGCTAAAATGACAAGAAAAAGAGTTAAATAAGCTTTGCAGCTAAAAAAAAAAACAACAAAAAAAAAAGTCTGGGTGTGTTTCTGTCAGTGCCACGAGTGCTGCAGGGTGGGTAACAAAAATTAGTGTAGTCCTGTGTCATCACTTCAAGGAAAAAAAAATCTGTTGCGTGACACGAGTGTAGTGAAGTGCTGTATTTCAGGCTTTAGCTACCTTACGGTTAGGATTCGCTTAAAAATATTTTTACTCACTTTAGACACTCAAGCATGTACCTTAAGGTACATAACAACTTCATTATCAACATTTTGACTTTTTCTCAACATGCACAAAAAAACCTCAATCTTCCTCCTGTCTTTTTTTTTCCTCAAGCATAATTAGCATCAGCTTCATTTGTCAAGCATTAATATTTATTTTTCCTCAGTGACTGCTTTGAAAGAGATTCCAGGGATGAGAAGATGCATCACATTTTCCACCACAACCTACTGAACTAAATTTAACCTGAAGTCAGTCTTGTTTACACAGAACACAGAATTGGTTTCCTCTCACACAGTAAGTGAGGCAGTCGTTTGTGTTTATCCTGTGAAAATGCCTCATTTGTCCTGCAATTTTTTTTTTCAGCATTTATTTTCATGCTGCTCCCACTCCGTCATTCACGCCTCCTGAAGGGCACAGACCTGAATCTGTGTCTATCTGTATCTTTGCATTGAATTTACATATAATTTGATCGCGTTCACCACATGGCTTCACATCCATTGTGCTTTTAAAAAGAACACACAAAGGTTTAAAAGGGAGCAGTTTGGTTCAGCTCAGGGGATGATATCAGAAGTTCCTCTAGTAATGAACACACTGAAAACACTGAATCAAAAGGCTATATACATTTGACATAAGTACTGTATTTTTTTTTAAGAAAAAATACTGCACAGAGAGGGACGTATTTACCTCCATAACAACGTTGAGTGATAAATGCTCAGTGTGTTATGTTGTTTCTTCACTGGTTTTCAAGTGGAACAGCAGGATGCTTGTTTTGATAGTTATCAATAATGGATCACATTAACTGTTGCAGACTTCAACTCTGGGTTGCATGATGAATTGACTGAATACTGATTGGTTCTGATTAGCCTATTTATACACTTGTGCCATAATCAAAAAAATATATATATATATGTATGTTTATATACTTATTCTTGAGGCTTTTATTTGTGTAATTTGTCATTTTCTTGGTTTATAAAAGCTATTCTGATTGATTTATTCATTCAAAACATACAACGGAGAGCCAAGGAAAAAAAAGTGCAGTAAAAAAGGAGCAGATCACAAATACAAGCAGAGTTAGAAACCTATTATTTTCTTGTGTTGGTGAGTAAACGCAGATAAAGTTGTTGGCTGTATCAGGAGTGTTGTTCCAGGCTTCACATGGATTAACATTACAGCCAAAGACAAGCCCAGCCTGGCAGTTACCAGAACAATAATTAAAAACAGAATAAGTAATGAATTGGCAGTTAGAAAACAATGTAAATGCACATCTGCGAACAGTGTGTACTGAATTTATTTTCATTTCAGTATTGGCTTCTACCCTTCACTTGTCTGATCTGCCCATACCATCAGGTGTCATGAAATGTGGTTTTTATTGAATTCGACATCTGGTGTGCTGACTGGCAATAACTGAACCCAATTTAACATTTGGCAAGCAAACAAAATTCAGTCAAGGTTTTATCCTGAGAGGTGCACTTCCCCTGGACAGCTTTATACAAGCGCAGGGCTAAAATCTATCTGCCTATAAAAATTATACACAGAGTTAAAAACCCTGAGATAATATCGTCCTAAATTGTGTAATGAAAGACTCTGGACATTTTTTCTTTTGAAATGAATATTGCAGTTTTCTTGTAACTCTTGAAATATACTTGTAATATCCTATTATGTAGACATAAAGAATGCAGCAACATTCTAATCCCATTTAGGTTGAAGCCAACACTGAAAGGGGCCAAACTATAATCAACCCCCCATTGGGTTTGATGCCCCGTCCAAGACTTTAAAGACAGGAGTGTGTGTGACAAAAACCGTGAAGCAGGACACAAACACACATTGTCTTTATTCGAGCAGATTCTGGGGAAGGGGCAGACAGGAGCATGGCCAAAGTTCAGGCAGAGGTCTGTAATCCAGAGACATAGGGGCAGGGACACCAGGCAGACAGGAGAGGGATTGCATGGGGCCAGGAGGCAGGTAAGAAGACAGGTAGGCAGGGCAGGGCAGGGCACGCGGGATTAAGGAACGCAGGTTTCTGAAGTGCGAGAAGCCTGAGATAATTCGACGATCTGGAGGAGAACAGGGTGAAGGGCTGGGGTTTAAGAACACCCCCCGTGGGATCTGCTGCAGGTGTGCTCGTTAGGGGAATAGGAAACAGGCAGAGGAGGTACGGCTGGCTGGGAGATGTAACAGGGCCCACCCCCCTCAAGGATCGTCACCCGACAACCCAAAGCCAACTCCTATTTCTCAAACATTGGTCCCCGGGTGGGTGGTGGGAGGCTAAAGGCGGGACCCATTCTCCTCACCTCTCTGAGGTGGACTCCATCCCTGAGCTGTCTTCTGGTGAGGGGAGATTGCACAGGTCGATGGCAGGGAGTCATACCCCTGTGGCATCCTCCCGGCTGGTTGGGGTGCAGGCTGTGGAAATCCCGGATCAGACGCTGGTCCAGGATGTGCCATGCAGGCACCCGCAACCTTTCCCGTAACCCTCCCAGTCCACGAGGTACTGGAGACATTGACATCGGGACTGCAGCAGGCGACACAGCAAAGAGACCGGGCCTCCTTCGAGCATCTGGGGAGGTGGTGGTTGAGGGACGGCAAGCACCAGGGGACTCTCCACATATGGCTTAACCAGGGACATGTGGAATGTTGGGTGAGCCTTCAGGGACGGGGGCAGCTTGAGTCTCACTGCCACAGGGTCCTGTCATATCGGGAAGGGACCAATGAAGCGTGGACTCGGCTTCTTCTCGTCGCCCTTTTGGGGTACATTGTGGGTGGACAGCCATACTCGCTGTCCCACCCTGTACTTGGGGGCCTTGGAGCATCCCTGGTTGCAGACACCTTGTACCGTTTCCTCGCCAATAGGAGGGCCTGGTGGGCCCACTTTCATGCTCGTCGACATCATTTAGCAATGCCAGGGCTGAGGGACACGCTGTTTCCTTCTCCTGATCCCTGCAGAGAGGAGGCTGACCCCCCCCACCCCCAACAGCACCCTTGAAAGGGGACATGTTGGTTGCAGGACAGGTAAGTGAACTGTGCACGTATTCAGCCCATATCAGCTTCTTGGACCAAGAGTTGGGGTTGTTAGATGTGAGGATGCAGAGTGCTGCTCCAGCTCCCGGTTGACCCTCTCAGTCTGACCGTTGGCCTGAGGGTGGTACCCTGAAGTCAGGCTGGCAGAGGGTCACAGTAACCTGCAGAATTCTTTCCAGAAAAGGGCAGAGAACTGAGGCCCTCAGAGAACTGTGAAAACCATATCCACAGAGATCCCATGAAGACGTGCTCTGTGAATAGTTCCGCCATCCTTTTGGTGGAGGGAAGACTTGGAAATGGCTCGTAGTGGACCATCTTGCTGAACCTGTCCACCACCGTGAGTACCGTGGAGTGGCCATGATGTGGGGAGTCCAGTCACAAACTCAACAGAGATGTGGGACCAGGGGCGATGTGGTATAGGCAGGGGGTGGAGGAGACCGGAGGACCAGAGACTTCTCTGTATCTAAGTAGAATTTTCAGTTATTTTTACTTGGGCAGTTGTTTTTGACAACTTTTTACTTTTTCCTTGCTGCATTTTTAAAGCAGTCGCCTGTGCTTTCTTCTTACGTTATAGACATCCGCAGAGAGTCTGCATTGTTGATATCCTTACAGACTACTTACTTAGTTTTAGAGAGTTTTTGTTTATGAAGGGTAGATGACATGGAAAAGAAAAAGGAGAAAACATCCATCAAATGTGAAGAAGTCTGAAGATGACAATCGCCATTTTTGGAAGCTAAAAAGTACAGAAACGAGTTAGGAACTTTGGAGAAATTACTTCCCGTGTGTCTCGAAGGAGTGTAGCAGCATCCAAAAAGCCTTTACTTTTTTAGAGGTTAAATCACGACTTCTATTTTAAACAGTTTTTTTTTTCTTACATGATTAGTTGTACTTCTGCTTGAGCAGTTCAAGGGTTTACACATCTGCCACCTCTGCTAACGGTGGTACCTTAGCGCGTGTCAAATTTTGTGTTTGATGCTTCCGCAGCTACAAGATGGAAGCAAAAGTTCTACAACGCAACTTTAAATGAGATTACAAAAACATCAGGGAATGAATCAACGAGCTAAACGCAACGTTACAAAGGTTTTAAAGAGGGAGAAGACAGATGACATTGAGTCTTCCAAACGACAGACTGACCCAAACTGCTTTTTCATGGCTTGACAACTAATTCAGCACCTACACATTTCCATGCAACACAGAAATGTTAAAAGCATCTTGACTGCCATGTTTGCATGTGAATGGAGGCCATACAGGGAACGTCACATCACTTATCTTTTGTATAAAACTGCAGTGTTCCTCTTGTCAGCCACAAATAAGCCCGTTGTATCCTGCTGATAAAAGGCAATCAAACAAAGTATATAATTGTGAAGTCAAGCATTAATTGCCTGTATAACTATCGCCTAATGCTGAAATAATTAAGAATGTCTCTTACTGGGGACTGGCAATGCAATTATCACCTTGATGACTGTGCCATAGAAAGACTTTCAGAGGGCAGAAAACAAGGGAGTAACTAAAATGACTGGGATAATACAATTAGAATATGGCTGAGAGGGGAAGGAAACAAAGAGGAGACAGCCTCAAGGCTCTTTCCAACAGGGTTGCCATGTCTACACACTTCATTTGCATCCTCGTAATGTCGTACAATTATAAGCAATAAGCATCCAAAGACTGGGAAGAAGGATTTGAGTGTCTTTGTATAGTTATAGATCCAATATGTGCAGAAGCTGTTGCTGCAGTTCTCCCTCCTGTATTTCAACCTGCCCCCCCCCCCCCACACACACACACACACACACTCACGGTTCAAAGTTAAAGCCAATAAACATCCAGAAGGAGCAAAGTGTCAAGTAATGCTTCACTTTAGACATTTACTTAAACCTTCATCATTGTGATTTACTACATTTCGCTGACAGCCAATGTGCCCTAAGCTGTGTTTCCCACTGAGGGAGGGTGCCATTTTTATCTGCACCTATATTACAGATAGCATGTAATGTAGCATGTGATATATACAAAAGTGGACAATGTCATCATCTATAGTAAAATCAGGGAATTTTCTATTCCTCATTTTGCATTATTAAAGGTGACGATCAAATGAAACATTCAACAGATGATATGCTGCTTTAATATTCATAGAAATGAACTTTATATTAGAGAACACATTTTTATGGGAAGTAGACTGGAGGCTACTGATTAAATTTCATTGTTTGATCACTATGCAGGGACATTATGAGGTATCATAAGAGCCTCTCCTCCTTCAGCAAACATTTAGGGGTGGTCTCTCAGGCCACGCCACTTTGACACCACAAGTTTTACGATACTTGGATGTGTTTCAAAACATGTTTTTGTGATGCAGCGCCCGAGAAAAAAAAAAAAAAGGTGTGTTAAATATGTAAGTCGTAGCATGTCTGAAAAAGCCGTGATACATATTCATGTATTTACTAGCAAAGATATCACCTAGGGCGATCATGATTCTGTAAATATGAATAAATCAGATGGGTCCCTCTAGTGTTGTTCTGCTACTTTTATATGCTAGAAGTAGCTCTTGTGTTGTTGAGTTTGATTCTGTTTTTTTGTTGTGTTTACATAAGCGTATTAAAGAGTTAATTAAGTTTAAACTCAAAACAAACACCAGCTTCACTATATCCAGAGAGAGGCTTCAGATCTATCTTGGATTTGATGTAGCCAAGTTCTATGCCATTTTTCTTTCTCTCTCTCTGTGTCTGTCTCTCTCTCTCTCTCTCTCTCTCTCTCTCTCTCTCTCTCTCTCTCTCTCTCTCTCACACACACACACACACATACACACTGGTCTGAGAGATCAAGAGATGCTAGAGATGAGGATAGGGGGGTCCCTGCTGTGACTCTTAACAAGATGGCATTTTCCAAGGTCACAGAGGTTGCCAGAGTTCTTGTCTACTTTTAGGAGATGTGAAACTCTATTCAGGGTTTTCTAACAGTTATCTAATTGGATTAGGCCTCAAAGAGAGGCGCCCTTTTTTCTTTTTTTTTCTTCATCCTTGGCTTTTGTCCATTCACCACTGAGCTTAAAGGGCTCCAGACACCGAGGAGGATGGCCGATGGATTATGTGAGGTATCCTGACCAATTAAGACGAGGCCAGGTGTCGTGCTGATCGCAGGAAAATTGAGACCTCGGTCGACATGTGTCTAATTCTCCACTCGCTGCCCCACAACCACTCATTTGCAAGCCCCCCCCCACCCCCGCCCTACCTCCTCATCCCTCTTCTTTTTCTCCTAAGCGAAGGAGCTGCCTTCCCTTGACCCTTGTCTTCCACAGCGTGCTAATCAGACCCACCTGGAGTTCCCCAGAGATGTGTTAGCTGCTGGCTCAGCTAGCAACAGCTGATCCAAAGAAGGAATCTCTGGTGTAAACGCTTCAGGCTCGCTACCCAACACACGCACAACCACTGAGGAATGTCAAAGGGCAAAAATATGCTAAGGCAAGACTTTTTTATCTCTCCTTTTTTATCGCTGCGTGTGGACCGATGACGTAAGAACATCTCTGAAATGCCAGCTGAGCTAATTGAAAACAGAAACTTGTGCGAGCAGCGTGAGTTGAAGTGCAACAATGACGCGGCGGCGTCTATCGAAACACAACGATCACACTAGAGACGCAGAATCTGGCCTGGGATGTGAAGTTGTCAGATCCCATTCACAAGAAGTGGATCGTACCATGCAGCGAATAGTTGAGTCAGGTTTTTAAAACACGATCTAAATTTGCATAATTAATGTAAAAAACAATTATGGAATGAATGCACATCGAGAAATGTAAAGCAGATTGAAAGTGAAGCAACTTTCACACGCCATTGCTTCTCTCTGTGAAAAGGTGGCAGCGTTGAGTGGTGGACGAGGTTACAGGCCATCTTGTAAAAACATCCCAGTATTAAAGATTAAACAACTCAATTTATCGATATTTTTCACATGATTTTTAGATGATACTAGAATTCACGTTACTGGAATTTTGGAACCAGCCATTGAGTACTGCGTCCTCAGTTATATGGCAGGCAAACTATAACTACACAAGCCAACACCGTCCTTTTTGTACATGTTACGAGGGAAATTGGTTTAAATACGGTCGCAAATGTAAGTCTTATAAGAATTAAGGCATCATGTTCTTTTGTGGGATTGTGGTCCTCGACTCTGGATTAATCGGATTTTAGCCCACTATTTTAGTTTTATATTTTCCTCAAATAATTTACAGTGAATTTCAACAGATGTAGAGACTAAAGAATTGTTTTGCAGCCTGGGTACCAGGATGTCCTGGGGTATTAACATGCAGCAATGTGCAAATACATAAATGAATCAGATAGAATAGTGGATTTAGACGTTGATGTGCGTTGTTTTTTCTTTGAAAGAAAGATCATTTGTTTGTGTTTTGTTACTCGCGAACAAGCTCACAGTCAAACAAGTGTCATATGCAAACAGCCTCATATTCTGTAATACATGTAACACTGATTCCCTTTACGATTTATCAAAAAAGCAATAATAACAGCAGCTCTTTTTTCTCACATTATTTGGAGCATTAAATTATTCTAATATAGCTGAAGGCCAACTGAAATGGAAACATGCAGATCCAGTCCATTATGCATTGTTAAATGTTGATCTATGGTTTAATATTTGCTCCCCAACAGCAATGACAATGTGTTATTACCTTGACAGAGGGCCATAATGCTCGCTGACATGTTGGTGATTATTTAAATAAGCTGCAACAATAAATACAACTCCGCGTGAAATGCGATATGAGCCCCACAGAGAAATCATGCAAGGCAGAGAAGTAAAATATAAGTTTGGAACAGAGGTTTACTGGAGTTTTGAGAGTCAAAAATGAGCTCTAGGACATGGGATTCAATCTGGGTTTGAACAGAGTTGAGGACAAAAAAAAAAAATCGGATTACCTCAGTTGTCAACATGAAATAACCAACAGGACGTACAGAAAACCTACAGCAAATCCAGCTCTTCAAACAGCAGTCGTGTCTACGTACGTATCGGGATGTATGGATTTTGAACTGTCACACTAGAAAAAAGATGGGACGGCTAAATTCCTTCAATTTAGGCAAAAACATTTTCCGCTTGATTGAGGTGCTAATTGCCTTTTTCAGAACAAGAGTAAGTTTGCAAAATTCCGACAGACCTCTCTCCACAGTTCGCTAGTACATGACGGCTGTAGACGACCAAGGTGAACTCCTCTTCTTGTACTTGCTTTTTAACAGCTTTGCTTAATGTTGCCGGCCATTTTCTTTAGAAAATACAGGTTTATTCTCTCTTTGACAATTTGATGGAAATGTGCCTAATCCAAATCACTTGTGGTCGTCCAATCCTTTAATATGACACGTTTTTCGCATGATCTGTTTGATTTAGGCACAAAAACACAAGAGAACGTAATGATATGTGTTCAGTTTAGTTTATTCTGTTTATTTCAAAATAAAAACGATAAAAGGAAGTCAAATGAATGCACTGTATGGAATTCAAGTATTCCAACTAAATGTCATTAAACAGCAGCAACAAACAGCTTTCTCCTGCGATGCATTCACCTTCCTATCCGTCCAACCTCTGCTGCCTCCACCTTTGTATACGGAATAATCTCACTGTTTATCGAAGTCGTGTGACTTCCTATTTTTGTGTGGTAATAACTGCTACAGCCACTAGATGGCATCTGTCACTTATAAATGAATAAAGCTCATTTTCACCATTTTATTTTTACTCTATCTGCTCGTTCTTCCAGAGTCGACAGGCTGGTTAATTTCTACTATGTATTTTCTCCAAATAAGTTTCTTGTAGGCAGTTATTGAAAATACTAAATCAAC
Organism: Aulostomus chinensis; assembly: GCF_037954235.1. Classification (NCBI taxonomy): domain Eukaryota; kingdom Metazoa; phylum Chordata; class Actinopteri; order Syngnathiformes; family Aulostomidae; genus Aulostomus; species Aulostomus chinensis. The sequence continues at coordinate 16,746,013 of NC_141336.1, read as the reverse complement.
ATCAGATTGCTGCTTTAAGTTTCTAAAGTGTCTGGGAGCAATTGGAATCTACACAAGGGACCACACTTCAATTCAGCTAAAGATGCAAAAGTATTCCTTTGACAGAGACAATATAAGTAGCAAACATCAGCTAAAATCAACATAAAAGCTTCTTCCCAAACACCAACTGTTATGAAAGGCAGCGGATAGCGAGCATAGCGGCATCCGCAGCAATTAGAGGAGAGGGGTTAGCGAGGACTCTGCCTGTCACACACTCACACGCCCGCTCTCACACCTGTTTCTATACGCCCAACCTAAAAACCAGACACACAGAGGCTGGTAAACAGTGGCATCGTATCAGCCCAGCTACAGTCTAATGAGATTAGATGGTTCTCTAATGAGCTCTACAGTGATGAGAGTCAACTGTGAATTGAAGGTCACAAATTTCAGCACCCGAAATGTTGCCGTTGGATTTCAGGAGTCATCAAGTAATAAACACATGCCGCTGTGCCGTTTTTTTTGGCGGTTGGTTCTGTCTTAATGAGCATTTAAGAATGAGAGGACACTGAATTTCTGATTGAATTTGATATCCTTACTGTTTTTATCGATCAAATGATGCACATGTATGACAATTCAGTCTCCCGAGAGATGTTGAACGGGATCTGGAAGTTAACAATGTCATTTATCTGCAGATTCAGATCAAATCCTGAATGAAAGCATATTTTATTCATTATGGCCCTTTGAGAGAGCAGACTGAGAAGCTTTCACAGTAACTTTTTTTCTCTCTTTCTGTCACTGATCTTTACCAGATGCCCGTCGTGAGCATAACATCGGGGCAGCAAAGCAGCATTTTTTCGCTGGCACCTTGAATAAAATGCTGACGTAGAGTCATACACGTTTAGCCAGGTAACAGAAAGCAACAAGATCCATATCGGCTTTTTAAGACAACACATTAATCTACGGCATCTTTTTCTATGCCATTTCATTCAGCCAGGGGTTAAACCACATTGACCTCCCTTCAAATAAAATTAATTGTTTTTGATATTTATTTTATTTGCCACAGAGAAAATGTGCAAGGCTGGTGAAATGTTCACTCATATGTCAGCATCTTCTGTTATGGGCAAACAACTAAATGTTTGCTTTTTTTTTTTCTTTTCTTTTCTTTTTTTTTTAATTCCTCGAGGATTTCTTATTACATGTAATACCCTGTTAACCAGTGATAAAATGAATTTCATTTTAGCAATATCAGGAAGATGTAATCAACTCGCAATTTGCTTAAGTGCACAAAACTATCCTTTTTGTTAGCACTGCATATTTGCTGAAGAAATATTGCATGCCAGAGTGTATTAACAGGAGGATTCATGCATCTTCCCTTCAAACCTGCAAGATTCTTGTCACCACTATCTCCTGTAATCTGTTTAATAATGTTTATGTCTGCCCAAATTGAACATGTGGTATGGAATGACTAATGTCAGGTTCATAATTTAGTCATAGCGCTCTCTCTATAGGGTCCTTCTATGGAGGCTTGCACTGCATGAATATAGTGATCCGCCCACCCTTCACCTTTAAAAGCCCTGATGGCAAATCCCCATTCAGATCCTTTATCAAGCCTGAACCATCTTTTAGGTAAAACAGGGAAGATATGATGTGGACATTTATGTATGTGAGTCTCCACAGCGCCGGGATGATCTCACTGACCCACGTTGACGAAGGAGAAAAGAGGAAGAGAGCGCTGGAGGTGATGACTTCTCCACTCACTTAGGGAACTTTGACTTATGAGGTGCGCTGCATTTAGCCAAGCTAATGCAAGTGAGGACTGTGCCATTAACCTCAGGAAGAGAGGCAGGCCTGGGCAGTATGATGCATTCAGATTGGCAGAGGACAATATTTCACCATGACAGGCATTACCAATGAATAATTAAGTGTTTAATATAATGATCTTGGGAGGGGAGAGAGAGACAGAGAGAGAGAGAACAGAAAGAAAGAGGCAGAGACAAAGAGAGGAGAAAATGGTAATTCCACAATTCATTGCCCTTAAAACCTATCTGGCATTATTACCCAGCAGCATTGCATGGGGGGGGGGGGGGGGGGGGGCTTTTGTTGAAACAAATAGGTTTTTGATGGCTCCACAAGAGTAGTAACGGTTATTAGGTTTGAGAACTCTTTCATGATGGAAGTGGTATCCTGCAGAGCGGAGATCATGAAATTTTAAGTGGGGAATTTACAGCACGAAGACTGCGGGACAGTGAGGCCGTCTGGGCAAAGCCTGAGGACACATGTGTTTTGGTGAAGCATAATGCTGGTCTAATGTCACCGCAGATAAATAGTTAACAAGCTGGAGATAGTTGTGCTCATTGGGGCTGCAAGACTGGTTCACTAAAATATCTTCTTTTTTCTTCGTACCAGAGGAATTTCAGATCGGAGTGGAAGAATGAACTGTGTTTGGAGAGATGAAGCGACATCATGAACATCAGATCTCAGACGCACCTTCAAGAATAGTAGGTCTTTTTCACTGCAGCCGTTTCTACGGGACGCGACACGGGCAACACAGGTGTAACTGATCAAATACATTATGATAATCTGTTTAGTGAGACGGACACTCCTAATGGCTAGCATGTGCAAAACCAGGACCCCAGAAAGTTAATTAAACCTGCAATGACACGTCAAAACGGCTGCTGTGAAAAGGTTCTATTATTAGAGCCTAACCTTTGAGACTTGATAGGACTTAATAGGGGTGCCCTGATTTTACCGCTGACGACGAACCACAACTGTCCTGATAAGTCAAGACTTTGGATGCCTATCCAAGAAAGACATAATATTACTGATGTGAGCGATATCAAGATGTCCGCTCATAACAGTGTATATGTTTTTTTTATTTTTTAACACAATGCCTACATTTTTTCTTTAAATTAATATCCTGGACTTAGCGAGTTCCACATTTGTGTTTGAACAGCACCAATCACCTTCCTTTGAGGAGATACGGGCATCAAAACAAAGCTGGCGGCTCCTGAAGGGGTTAGCAGTTAGGAAGAGAACCGGAGAATGTTTCTTGTTTGGAGGAGAACCAAAGACAGGCACTGAGGTTTTTCACAGTGCAGAAAATGCGTTCTGTCTTCCTGCTCTTTGTTTCTAAGTCATTTTTGTGTATTGTATTGATGGACGGATGCATTATATGACGACATTTAAGCGTCAGATAAATCCAGATTAAAAGCCAGGAGGGACAATAAACAATAGAAGTCAGAAAAACGGTTTAAAATAAAAGCACACGGTCACAGAAATACAGTAAATAGATGAATGTAATGATGCCAATAAAACAATACTACATGTTTTAAATGGTTCAAACTAATGGACTAATTTCAGATTGTAATATTAAAGCACACCCAGTAATATGATAGTAATAAACAGTATCGGTCATGCTATTGTATTTAGGGGACTCGAGTCAACTCATTTGAGCAGAGGAACAAATGTTGAATCATCTCTTTACTCCCTGCATCACACATTACTTGCATTATACTACACCAGTATATCTTAAACAACTGAGTTCCTAGTTTTTCCTCTTACCTGTACACATACAATACTATGTGACCAAACTTCTCAATCAATATTGTCCTCTAAAAGTGTTCCAAGGACGACATTCGCACATTAGCATAATTCACAGTCCACCCACGCCCTCCAAACACCGTCTTACATGTCTCCAAATGCCCAACAAAGAGCTAATTTCACGCCTCACACCGGTGACCTTTGGCATCATATATATGTAGTGCTTGTTGCCTGTATGACAGATTCACATGCATATTCATACTTACATATGGCCCACCAGAATGAAGCCTGTCTACTCACTGCAGAACACATGAGGCAGTTCATTACTGGATGTTCCTCATTGGGTCCAGTCGAACACCGAGGATTTGACAGTGTGTGTGTGTGTGTGTGTGTGTGTGTGTGTGTGTGTGTGTGTGTGTGTGTGTGTTTGTGTGGGGGGAAGCAGTTGATGCAAGTTGGATAATTTCCATCATATGTGTGTATGGTTGGGGACATTCATGTGTGTTGTGTTGTGGGTTGCAAGTGGGATTGTGTTGAAAGTAGGGGATGTGTCTACGGTGGAAGTGAATGTGGCAGTGGGAAGTTTGTTTGTGTGTGCGTGTGTGTTTGTGGTGTGTGTAATTTGTGGGGGTGGTAGATTGCTGCATTTGTGCTTGTGAGAGTGTGTTTGTATGTGTGGTGGCACACGCTCACAGGCTTCTCTTGTTTGTGAGGTGAGAAGAGAGAAAAGTGGAGTCCCTCAGCATGCCTCCACCTCCTCTTGCTCCATCTGCCCATTTCGCTCAGTTCTCCATAAATTAAAAACGTTATACATCTGCTTTGGGGTACATTGTTAGTTGTGTGCATTCGGTGGTTCCTCTGTTTATGAAAAATTAAACACTTCTCTGCAGTAGATTATTCCCCAACTCCCGAAAGCCCCTCTGCAGCAAACATGACAGAGGCCCATGTTTCACCCCAACATCCTGAGAGGAAGACCAGGGTCTCCACCAGAGGGAGTGAGGAACACTGCAAGAAAAGTAGACAAGAAAAAAAACATCAAAGAATTAATTAACATCTGTTCATAATACTCTGTGTGTGTGTGTGTGTGTGCGTGCGTGTGTGTGTGTGTGTGTGTGTGTGTGTAAAACCTGGAAATACTATTCAACAATGTCAGAACTACATGCTTTTACAGCAGTATCAACACAAATACTACAGGAGATGAAGTTGTCTATAAGTTGCAGTTCTTTAAGCTGAATGTGGTGAAACAGCAAGCATTTTCACTTCAACTCAATAGAGAATCAATGGGGCAGCACACAAGCCAACCGCTCTTCAAACTTCCAGTATTTCACTTCAAGTAACAATTATGCAATCCCCATGTGCCTGTAAAACCCCCAAATGCACACATGTCTCCTCCCCCTAAATAGATTCACCGACTTGCCTGATAAAATGTGCTTTCCAGTAAGTCAGAGCATCTGTATGCAGGAAGATGTGTGGTGGCAGATGAATAGACATTTTATGGGACAGTGTAGATAATTGGGACAAAGGGGACCACAGGATGCCCCCTTAGAGCAGCCAGCCTTGAGTGGAATAATGAGTGTAATCAGAGGTTGTGGTCACAATGTTGCCCTATACAGAACACCTCGGCCACTGGGGAGGACCTGTGTTTGTCTTTGACATTAACATGCGGGGCTTCAGGGCAGTCATATTTGGCCACGGTTTGCTAACTGTGAGCCTTGTAGCAGAGCAGGTGTTGCAGGCCGACGAGGCCATCAATCTCTCACTGGCCTGTCTCTGTAGGATTCAGGGTTAATTATCGTCAAATAAGCCATTAAGGAGAAGGATGGAAGCACAGAGGATGAGGGGATACTAACCTTGGTGAGGGGGAGACAGCTGCGTGCTGGAGTAAGGTTATGTTGGCTTTTGTTGTTGCTAAGTTACTAATTCTAACTTGGTGCTGTTTGTAAAAGGTAAATGGACTGCATTTATACAGAGCTTTTATCCAGAATGTTTTATGCCGTTTCCTTATTCACCCATTCACTCACTGATGGTGAAGCTTGCTGTGAAAGGTGCCAACCTGTGCGCCAGTAGCAGTCTAGCTAACGGACACTTCCACATGTTCAAATAGGAGCCGGGGGATCTCAACAGTACTTGATGGCCCCTCTACCTCCTGAGCCATGCTGCCCCATTTGTAGCCTAATTCCTTTTCTGTCACGATTTGGCCATAAAGATCACGAGACAAAGCCGTTTATAATGTTTAGCACAGGCTTTCATTTAAGCATTGCTAAGTTTATGTCGAAAATAATTTCCGACAAGCTAGTTGTGATTTATTGAAGGTTGCACCATATAACAAAGACAACATCTCTTTTGATGACATTATGAATGTTTAAATGTATTACTGTCAGGCAAATTACATTTGCTCTTCAGTCTACATGGGTCAGCCTTTAAAAGGCAAACAACATACTGCAATACAGTGGTATCATCTGGCAGTTACTGTGTGTAAATACTCAATATAACTATGTATGAACTAGGTTGGAGCAGTACAAGTAGGTTTAATTGAGTGACAGATCCTCCTTTATTTATCCCTTATTTAAGTTGCAAAGGTGCTATAAGCAGCCTTCAAAAAGTCTAAAGGCTGTGTACTTACGTTGTCACAACATTTAAATCAGCAGAAAAAAACTTAAATTAATATTTTTCATTTGGTTGCACGTCAATAGCGTAGTCTACTTTTCCAGAGGTTCCCTGAGTTTCCTGAAATAAAAAAAAAACTAAATTCCATTTGGTTATGTTTGGCTAGGTCTATAAGTGCAGGTGTGTGGTGAGTTTGTAAACATGCCATGTATGCTTGAACCACCTCCAGGTACGGTTAGGGTTGCTAACCCCTTACACATCTACTCTGGAGACTTGAGCTGAAAATGATGTCCCCAATTTTAATGTTTTGACAAGAAACAACAGCACAGGACGAGGCCACAACTGAGTTCACCCCATAATGTTAGCTGGTAGCTACTATAGTTTTTAGTGGTGGACTAACATCCATTTTTACCGCTGTTTTATTAGAAATACATTTGAACGAACATAAACATTTAACATGACTTAATCTTACGGCATGGAAACTTTAAAACATCACCTCGTCTATCATGATTTCTGTTTTCTTCTTCCTCATTCATAAAAATAAGGGAAACCCATGCGCCAAGGAGCTGATTGCGCCGCGCAGCACTATGATTCATATGAAATAATTTGACCACTATACAGAGGTTATCAAGAGGGAACACATGCTCAGGTAAAAAGTAATGAGTGGAGGCATCAAAGGTGAGAGACTGTGTTAGAATTACATAGATTCATCCCTAAATAAAAAACCCTCATAAAGTGCTCCTTTTTATTGCCGTGCACCTTTACTCTTAACGGAATCCATCTCATTGTGGAATAGTTCATAATGTATAAATGGAAAATGCCATTACAATGTCTTTTCATGCTCTTAACATATTAATTGGCATTACAGTGAATGTCGGATCGTACAGTAAATTGTATCCCGGGAAGTCAGTGACACCTGCCCTATTGAAAATTTTACAGTGTGCTTATACCTTCATTTATCCACTCAATGTGCCCATGAATATTTAAGGCTGACAATTAAACCCCAGCTGACCTGCAGGATGGAACTGGACCAATAGCTGTCAAAGTGATGCTGCTTAAATGCACCCACGCAATAACACTCATCAAAAACCCCGAAAATGCCCCCACCCCACCCCCGCCACCCCCCACACTCACACATGTTCGCTAAACTACAGATAGCCATGCAAGTGTTGTCACAATGTCACAGTGACATGGCCAGAGTGTGACAGCCATATCACATACGTGTCATGTTTATGGGGGGCGTCACGGACACGGTTTGTGTTTTGTGTATGTAAATGTTTGGGCAGGGTCAAAGTTAATGCATGTCAGTATCCTGCTTCACCTTGGTTTTGCGATGCAGAGCAGTGTGTGTGTGTGGAGAGTTAAAGCAATATACCCAACAATGACATCAGGCTGCACAAATTCATGTGTTTGCTAAAACAAATGTTTTTTCGTTGTAAATTGTGTATTTGTAGCCCTTATAGGGGACAAAATTTGTTCTTTTAAACGCTTTAAATGGCTACAGAAACAACTGTGTGACAACATATTCACAAGGTTAAGTCGCATGTCACTGTTTTGTCGGCTTCTTTACCTCGCGAGGCAGTTGGTTTTTCAAGATTGCAACTCGACACCATCACAATTTTGGCAGGTTTCATTGCAGTGTTTGTGCGCGATCACTAAGAAAAAGGTCCATGTCGTCAAAATTGATGCATCTCAACAACAATAATAGTTAAAGTTATATCTTTCTGATGTCAAGCTCTCCAGCTACTTTATATTTGATGCGCTCCCACACTCGCAGCACGCGACATCCCCTGACAGTTATCCATCCACACAGCCTGAATGCAAAAACCATCACATTATGCAAGACTGATCAGGCCGATTGAAGATATTCATGCTGTCACCTTATTTTCATCTCAAATCTTGCATTTGTCCCCTGAATATGGGTTATATAGTAGTCCTGTGTTTTAATGATGTAAATAATGCAGTACTTCCACTGAAATTAAGCAGTCTTAAACAGATGTCGGCTTTCTTACTTCCCTTTCCAGAATGAACCGCCGTGTCTATAGGTCAGATTACTTTTTCATATGGTATAAAATATAAATGAAGCAAAGCTTTTTCTACCCCCCTAATCACTTTCCTATATTTTTATCACAGTGGCCGTGAGGATGGAGGGGGAATGACTTCCCATTCTAATCATATTGTCATACCCTGAGGTTAGACCTTCCATTTTGCATACCAGAAGAAAATGGCATTGAAAGAAAAGACTTGATGTAAAAAGTCTTCTATTTATTCATGCTTCAGGAGTACATGGCATCAACTGTACACCCACCAGACAAAACGGCAGGCTGTGGCTAACTATGGGAAGGCAGGTGGGATATGTTTGACTTTTAACTTTTAAAAGTGTTATGGAGAATTACGGTAAAGGTAGTCAGAACCTAGCAGACATGCAGGTTCCGTGTCGTACTTGAAACTGCCCGGTGTAATCCCTGCGCGGTCTAGTCAGCGGGCAGGTAACTGAAAATGATTATTTGGGGGAAAGGAAAGAAGTGTTTGAGGTGTACATGCCGCCTTCAAGTACTTAACAAGTAAACGCTGTAGGAAATAAATGAATTTCAACATTGCATTGATGCAATTTTGCACCTGCCACAGTATCGTAGCTCCTGTCTTAAACATATTTAAATAATTGAGTTTTGTCATCTTCTGGTTCATTCTTGCTATGTCAGGCTCAAGTCGGGCTCAGACATGAACATCTTTGTTTCTCGGACTGGGTTGGGTTCAAATATAAAGATGCAGCCAATTCTTTGGCGAACTTCAGAGGGTTGATTCATGTTGGCGTTGTTAGTCAGTATACGAGTTTAGCTTACCAGCTTTTGCACAACTCCCCTTTTATCAGCTCAAAGTTGTGCTCACAGCTGTGAATCTGTTTTTTTTGGGGGGGGGGGCATTTTTAATTTACCATCAGATTCTTGTCGTTTCATGCAACATCTGTAAATCACCTCTCCTCAAAAGTTGGAGACGAGCGAAGGCAGAGGTCAAAGAGACTGTTGCGCAAGCCTGCACGTGCATGAAAACATGTACAGTACTATCTTAAGTAGTGCCAACCTCGCCGGATCAGTAACCGATTACTGTTAGCATTAGTGCTAAGAGTTGAAAGCCACTTTGACACACAGGTTCGCCAACACGGCCGTAAAATTGACGCCACATGACGATTCACGACATTTTAGAACCACGAAGCTTTGTAAAGGAGGCTATTGATTGATGGGTTGATTGCTATTATGATTGGTTGGAAATATCTTCGGCCATCCCTTCACACTTTGTTTCACAGGATTAAAAGCACGATCTGACATTGAAATAAGAATTTTTTTTTTTTTTTTTTTTTGGACATGTATTTGTTAAGGTGGTGCACATTCGATATGTGATCTAAAAAGGTTAAAAAGGCATCTGTCATTTCACTTCAACTTTTATTCAAACCAGGTAAAACTTCCTCTAATCTGTCAACGCGACTCTTTCCAAACTTTTATGGACTGACAGCCTACCCGGACTGAACTCTATTACTTTAAAGCATCCACGATGCGGCAATTTAGTTCAAAAACATTTTCTCTAAATTGCCTCGCAGGTCGCCGTACCTATTCTTGATTCTTTTCAGGCCCAGATCCAAGTTCCCATTTATGAAAAATGTCTGGTTAGTGATATATCATTACGGCAATCTCCCCCTCACAGTTGTATCATTTATTCTCAAATGCATCTTATCTGAAGGCCTGTAGAATGCCCCAGCTAGGGCCAATATTTGCAGATACACTATTATTTTGCACAAACGGTGATCTCCACAGGCAATCTGCATCTAGCTGTGGTGTGTGTTTGCTGTGGGAATAGAAATCAGACACCTGTCTGCTGCGGTAGGGTTTTTTTTTTTTTTTTCTCTCTCTTTCTTTTTTTCTTCTTCTCTTACAACAGCTACCAAGCAGCCAGGCATATCAAATCAGTGGAGTGAAAATGTCTCCTTGTGGAGTAAGAGAAAGGTAGGTTGTAAAAGAGGAACGGTATTATGGTTTACAGGCGTAGGGGACTAATATAACACTATTTCTTGTTGCCTCCATCATCGCTGACTTCTGAGACAGTAATCATACCTTAAATGAAATTACCACGATGATGACAGCTTTTGGGATTTATCACTTCCTCAAAATACCTCTTTATTATTCTGTCAGTTTTTAAAAAGAAAAAAAAGGACGAGTACCTGCAACAAAAGAATACTGGTGGCGATCCTCATTACTTGAACGTTGTTTTCTCATTTGCCTGTTTGTGCAAAAAAAATAAAATAAATTTACTGGATAGTCGCAAGGGTACTCCACTTCTTCCGAATCGTTTATTTGTCTTCGTATTTCTCGTTTTCCCTTTTTAAAGTTTGTTCAAAGCAGCAGTGTGTCAGTGACGTTCGAGTCGGCAGAGGTTTTGGATTGGTCCCTCATCTAAATTTGTCCCTGAAGGATTGTTTCAAAATGTGTGATACTGAGTCCTGGGGGAAATAACAGCAGTTGTGAATGCCATATTGACAATGTTGTTTGCTCTGGTGTTTTCACTGTCAGATCAGGAGCTGCTGTAAAAGGGAGTGAGAAAAAAAAGGATGTCACAAGGTCATGGGCTAGAATGTCAAAACTGAAAGCATAAACCATATGGAGAGCAGCGTAAAAGTGTGGCTGCACGATAGCAATATTGTTTTAATAGCTGAAGCAACAATATCCAGGTAAAATCTTGATTTATTCTGAAGCTGTAATGTAGTATATTACATGCAGTATATAATATTCATTTTTGTCGAGTATCTTGTGCAAATTCAATCTGCTCTTCCCTCCACGACTTCATTAATCTGTGGTTCCATCCATTCCGGACTTACTTCTTGATCAGAATTCATTAACCGAACCTTTTTTTTCCAGGGAAAATTCAATCTTGCGTGAGCAGGGGTCAAGCAGGACCACACATCTGGGGTGCATTGGTGATGGGGGGGTGTTGCATGATTCTAATCATGTCGAGGAGGACAACATACACCCGTACTTGTTTAATTGGCTCATATAGCCATGTAGAGCAGGTGCTCATAACACATCTCGCATGTTTTTCCAGAAGTGCACGGCTCCTCCACCATCAGGAGCCCTAGAGAAGCAGAGGGGGCAAGTAAATAGTCTGCTCGAGATATCCTCAGAGTGATTTCACCTTTGAGGCTTTTTTCTTGGGGGGGGGGGGGGGGGGTCATTTAAAACACCCCCTCCCCCTTCTTCCTCCTCTTCTCTCCCTTCTCACTATTATACACAAAACATTAATATTCACCAGAAATTGCTAAGGAGAAGCCAGAGAGGGTTGCAATATCCAGATGGATGCCCCTTAAATCTGTCTTCAATTAGTCTCTACCAACTTACATCTTCCAGTTGAATTCTGATGAGCTGATCTGGCAATTTACTGAGCTGAGCTGGAGAGCACTCGGTCCCCCCTCTTGAGTGCAAACCTAGCCGCATTTGAGTATTGTGCAACCTTTGATCAGTTCACCCTTATTACCTATAAAAGCCAATACCATTAAATTTTGCATTTTCCACAGTACTTTTTCTTCCTTCCTCATTTATATCAAAAAATCACTTGCTCATCTTCTGACAGAAAGTAGATTATTATACCCTTTAGTTAATATATCCCACAACTCTCCAGTGCAATTATGGACCTGTGGCCTGTCCTCTGTCTTTCTAGCTAGCTACTTCCCTCTTGTGGCCACCGGGACAAACAGACTTTAGGTTCTTGGCTTTTAAAGATTGGAAACAATGTATAACACGACAAAAATCAATTCATCTTCGCTGCAGCCCTTTCCTCTCTCCCCTACCGTGTAGAAAGTAGATCACCAGGGGAGCTAAACTATGCCCATTAACATACAGAGTCTTTATATAAATCCCATTCTCTTCTCCATCCATTTCAAAAGAATAATAGCGGCAGCATAACGGTGATGGCATCGCTTGAAGCTTTGAGTGAGTCTCGGTTTGATCATTTTTATCTGATTGTGAGGTAAACAGTATCATGATGGATCAGAGCTCATTACAACAGGAAAGTGAGAGTTTAATTTCCTTTACATGTTCCGTCTTTATTAATGTCACAGGAAGCGGGTCATCAATTGCATTACAGGTCTTGGTGCTCTGGCGAGGCGTCCTGCTTTGACACAAATGAGGCCAGAGAGCCAGCTTTGAAAGGGATTACATTTGGCACAATTCTCCAACCACTTTGGCATGAACGCAACGGTATATATAAAGCACCAGGAAGTGTAAAAAATACTTGAAAACCTAGGGGGTTTCGAATAAAAACATCACGCCGTGATCTATGTTATGTCTATTTTTGAGATGTAGAAGCGGCGTCTGTCATGATGGAAACTACAGTGACCATCACACCACAACGCTTCCCGAAAAAACTTCAATAATAAACCTGTCAACACTCAAATCTGAATACCCAGGAGCCGCAACTGTCTCCTCCCCTGGTGGTATGAGTCATTATGGACACTCTCTTGAGAGACAGTATCTCATCTATCAGTTCCTCACACCGATGCAAACACACATCATCACATCATCTCCGTTTGTCCCATTATATTTTTGACACGGTCTTAAATATCTCCAAGAAGCTGTTGAGGAATATGTTTGGTTGTGTGTGAGTGTGTGTGTGTCTGTGTGTGCAGTGAGTGACTTCATTACTGGTCAATTGTATATCCCTGTCGCTAAGGCAGCCTTGTTTATTTGCCCCCCCGCCGCTGGTTAATCCTCAGTTGAGGTTTGACCTGGAGAGCTGTGTCACCCACGGCCCTCTGGGAGCTGGAGTGTTGTGGTTTGTACCAGAACAAGCAAAAAAGAGAGAGACACCAGAGACTACCATTCCCTGCACCTGATCATTACCATGTTAAATTTATATTGATCGCGCTAGCTTAAGAGCAAAATGTGAGTTACTCCCCCTGGTGCAGGATCTGTGGTTGGGCTACTGGTAATCCAGAGAAACCACAACATCCTCGACTGTATCTGGTCATAGAAAAGGTCATATATGATGCCCGAGACCTCTTGGATTTCGCATTTCAAACTTAGTCTGGGCAGCAGGTGGCTAGTTAGTTCTTCAAGACATGTTTTTTTCCTGCCCTTGCTCTCCTGGATAAAGTTGTGCATTTGTGGTGTTTCCTGCAGGCGGCTTTCATCACACACATATGCACATGTGCTTGCCCTTGACATTATCATCAGCAGATTTGTGCTCGAGGGGCCCCGAGGTAAGGTTGAAATACTGCTGAGGCTTCTGCGAAAGTGGCCTGCTTTCGAGAGAGTGTCCGAAGGCTAAATACCCAACCAGAGACAGAGAGGAAGGGAAAAAAAGCTCAGTGACTGAACCTAGCAGAGCGCCCCTCTGGGGACAGCAGTAATTAAACAGTGATTAAATTAAGGGGCAATGCGGGCAAAACGCCGGCTGATTGACACTCCGCTGGCTCCACTCTCTCTCTTCTTCCCTCTCTTTCCATCTTGCTCGCTCTCTCTGCAGCTCTGTCGTGGAGCATTGCTTTCTATTGACCTCCAATTACTCGCCCACTCGGAATTCTTCAAGGTCCAATTTTCGAAAACTATTTTCTTAACTGTGTTTAGAGCATGGATCACTGCACACTTGTTTCTGAGAAGAAGGGTGAGCTGCAGAATTGGAACACACACACACACACACACACACACACACACACACACACACACACACACACTAAAGAAACGCTTAAATGTATAGTAGTTTCCAGTAACATCAATGTTTACTTCAGATAAACTCACAATTGTGCTAGTGTTGCACCCAGAGTACTATCAGTCTTCAGTGCAGACACACTCACAATCACAAAGAGCTGCAAGTGATTTAGAAACCATAGTGGAATCTAAAGCAAGTCGATGCTTTCCCAAGCCTGCAGGGCCTTATCAAATACTTTCCTAAGGGGGGAAATATTATAAATTACCTTTGCCGATTCCTTAAACCCCAAAGCAAATAGACAGACAGAGCAGCTGAACAACAGCAATAAAACCAGCTTTAACAAAACAATCAGACAAACCGAGACACTGAAATTGCCTTCCTCTGAATCTAAAATGATCCACACGTTCCTGGTTTACCCAGCTTGCCACAGTGCCCCAGGTCTCTGAGTCCTTCTATAGATTTTTTACAAATCAGGTCTGGTGCTCATGAAAATACACACTGAGGGTCCTTAAACAATCTGTTAAGTCTTCTGATAGTGAAGAAGGTCCTCTTATGTGTGTAATGAAAATTCAAATGGCTGTATGGAGATGGATTATGGATGGACAAATAACAGGAGCCCACTTTAGTGGATGAGTTCAAGATGACAGCTATTGATTAAGTGCTCAATGAGAGCATGCCTATAAAGGCCAGCCACCGCACGGCTCATGAAAGAATCATACGGCTCATACACAAGGTGCTCTGCAAACATCCAGGCACGAGGAGTAGGCGTGAGCTCGTCATATCGCGGGCTGACTGGCTGACAACCTGCTCAGGATTCCATGATTTTCTGGGTTTAAAAGTCATTAAAAAATTATATCAAACATTTCTGACATACTTTGAAAGCCTCTATTCCTTATGTATATATGATGAAGGCAGCAGACATCAACAAGATTCATGGGCTTGTCCAGAAAGATAGAAATGATTCTTTATGCCAGAATCCATTATTCCTCATTTTTTGAACCGCCTAGTTTGACATTCCTTCACTCCTGACACTGCTATTGGAGTGAAAAGAGGAAGGATGTTCTCAAAGATAACGCAAATTTAATTTCTTTGGTGAAACAGCAGAAGTGGGAGTCTTAGCCCTCCCGAGCATAAATTGTGCAGTCGATGCGCAGTTGTCAGAGATTGTGATGTTGCCTTGCGAAGACAGCCTTAATCGCAGCGGCACTGCCAGCCTGACCCACCTCATCATCCTTGACATTTAGCGCATCGCTTTTACTCTCTCTCTCTCTCTCTCTCTCTCTCTCTCTCTCGTCCTCACAGTAAACAAATGTTTTAACCCTGATTTGTATCAGTGTAAGTAGAGGACGTGAGGGCGACACAAACTTCTGAGGTAGGGAAAAGAAACACAAGAAGAGAGACGGAGTGAAGGGAGGGGATGGAGTAAAGAAAAACAGAGGGATAGAGGAGGCCGATAGGGAGAACAATCTGGCCAGACTGCCACTTAACAGAGTAATCTCTGAGGAAAGCTGTCAGGCCTCTCTAGACGCTGTTCAAATGGAAACAAGGCAATAAAATACTTCTTAGAGCCATTATAAATATGCAGCTTCCTGCCTAACAGACACAGCTCAGACCTCATTATCCTTCGTCTGTACTAGCAGGGTTGCATGCAGGTAAAATCACTACAAAAAAACCCCCAAAACCTTAATATTTACCTCAGTGGGATCATTCTGGGTCCAGCAGGATCCCTGGCTCACTCCATCTCTCTTAAGCGTAAGCGGTGCTGGATAAAAATCTATATATTTGACTTGTAAGGTTTGGTTACATTTCCGAAAGTGCTCAAACAAAACTGTAATTGTTCGATGAGCAGTAAAGCATCTACAAGTATGCACGGATTCTTTTCTTCCATTATCAAAACATGTGTGGGTTTTTGTTTTTTTTTTAAAAAGAAAGAAAAAAAAGGTGGATCGTATGAATAAAAACAGCTAAGATGTCGGGAGATGCATCACCCAAATATTTGGAATTTGAGCTCAATGAATAGCTTTGTCAGTATTTCCCTCTTGGCATTTTCCCTCCATGAGTAAAGGCTGATAAGGCAATCATGGTACTGACATATTGTAAATATATGAATATGCTCATTTATCCTGCTCTTCAGATAAAGACATAAGGGCACATAAACGCATGAATGGACCGTGTCCCTCAGCAGCCGGGTCCCATATACCCGTCTGCCTGCCTGCCTGTCTGTTGAGGCTGACAGTACAGCGGCGTGCCCTTCATTATCACCGGGTAATGCTCATCACAACAGCCGCGGCTTTTCTCCATAAAACCCCCAAGTCTCACTCACAATGAGAAATAGGGGAGATAAGGTGCAGGGGACCATTTCTCTTGACATTCACGACGGCAAACTCATCAGTCATGCTGTCAAAGGCGCTGGTATTGGTTAGTTTGGGATTTATGAGAAATAATGATGGGTCGGAAAATAAGAGGAAGACGAAAAAAATAAAAAGAAGGCCGGGAAGGGCTTTGCTTTTTTACCTTTGGTTTGAGTGTTGTATATTGAAGCACGCTCTGCTTAAAACCCAATATCTTTTGTCAGTGACCCTTACGCCGACTTAACATTCAATCTCAGCACGTTTTGGGTGTTTGGTTGGGCCTGTTGGAGCTGACATTTCCGCCTGACGTGATAAAAGAGTGAAGAAGAACGGGAAGCATTCTTTTAGATCATATGCACGTGAGGGTCACGGCCTCCGTGATGTAATTGTCAAAAAAAAAAAAAAAAATCGACATGGGTTCGTCCTCTACTGGACCGTTTCTGAAAATGAGACAACAACAAAACAGTAATAGCATGTGTCCAACATGTACATTCTCTCCTCGAAGCAGTGACAGGCCATGACAGATGCTCCCACTGCACTTCTCTTTGTAAACATTCTAGGACACCTTATAACTTGTGTTGTGGTGTGGCCTATAAATTGAATGTACATTATTAATTCCAAAGTCATTTGAAAGTGGATATTGTTGCAATCGTATAGCACCAACCGCAAAAACTATAGATTACAGTCAGAAGGACTTTTAATGGGATCCCTATGGGACCACACTGTGGGGATGTCCTCAAGCAGCAAATTATTAGTCAGTTTCAGATTATCAACTTTATTAATTACTTTTCTTAATATATCTTATGAGAGTGCCAGGAGATATAGCCTAACTACTTAAAAAGCTGCAAATGGAATGCTCCACTTACATTTATATTACACATATTTATGAAATACAGGATTGCCGGTAGCTCACATGTAACTTTGCCAGCCGGTATTATTAAAGGTACACCTCCAAGTGCAATAGTGCTCATAACCAAAGTGTGTTGAAATTACTGGACAAGAGAATTTGGGGGCAATTTTGATTCAAGCATATGAATGAGACCTCTTGAAGCTCAAGGGTACTTGGACGTGTATGGAAATGAAGGCAGGAGATTGTAGCTGAGGGGTTGGCGGATTGACAGCGACATTAGCCCCTCAGCACCTCTGCTGTATCACAGTATAGCTCTGTAAAGAAGATGGACAGGAATAGCAAATTAAATCTTCTTAATAGTAGCGAGGGATGTACAGTCAGGTTGGTTTGAACTGCCGGACTGCACAAGTGCGAGACATGAAGGGTGGTGCTTTTTAGTGGAATCAAATGAAGTGGGTCTGAAGTGTTTTGGTTAATAGGCACACTAAAACCAACTCTCTCTCTCTCTCTCTCTCTCTCTCTCTCTCTCTCTCTCTCTCTATATATATATATATATATATATATATACATATATATATTTATATATATATGTCCCGGAAGTTGTGTCACTCTTAAAACAGCGTATCCACCGCTTTGCAAGCACAAGAGCACAAAGTTATGTCGCTACAGCGGAGCCAGCTATTTCCAGTTAGCCATGTGTTAACTTGTAAAAGGATAAATAATTTATTTGTTTTAGACTTTCAAAATGTTGTCAGACCTAATGGATCAAATTCTGTTTCCCCACCATTTTACAGACGTTTCTTTCACCGGGTTCGTCTGTGTAGAGCCAAAGAGCATCACGTGGCACGTGGGACAGAGGCCTGAAAGAAAGTTTTTTAAGTATTTTCACAGGACGCCAAACTAATTCATGTCCCTAAGTGCAAGATGAGTCATTAAACGATGTCATTAGGTTTGACGTAGAAACACTTTCTGGACATTTGACATCAATCAAGAGATAAATGTATGCAGTGACACCGGATAAAAATTGAAAAAAGGAATTTTGTATTTCACAGCAGCTTTGATTTGGAAATACTGACCAAATTCATGACATGATCAAAATGAATAGACACCAACCTGGTGACAACAGAGGGAGAAAACATTCATAGCGCTCGGAGAGATCTCAGCTCTGCTATTGTTGGTTTTCTCGCTACCTGATTTTCTTTTCCAGGTTCAGTGACACCACATTGCTTTGCCACAAAGACTAACCTTAATGTAGACAAAGCCAAGTCGGCAAATCTTTGCACAAGCAACATGGATGCATGCACACACTTTTAACAGTAGGAGGTACACTGAGGGAGCAAGGCGTTTTTCAATGCATTTAGATGAGACCTTTAACAAAGGTCCCTAATGCAGATATCAATGAAGCAGGGGACTGGGCTATCGGAGCGAAATTGGCTGACGGAGGGATGTCACCCCTGTGCATGAAAAATGATGGATCCCATTTGTAAACTTCTCCTTTATCCCTACAACCCCTCCTCTCTTCCTCGTGGACACATGCACACACACGCGTCTCCCTCTTCATCCCTCTCTCTGCTGTCGGTTATTAAGCCAGGAAGCAAACCTGTGACTTTGCCGGCAAATAGAAAGTGGTCTTGTAAAATTGGCTCTTTGCCGGCCGTTTTTTTGTGTGACTGTCAGGAAGCCCACAGAGGACAGGGAGACTTTCAGTGATGACAGAATAGATTAACATCATGGATGTTGTTTTTCATCTTCCTTTGATTTTCCGTACTATTCTCAAAGGACATCAATAAAACAATATCTTTGGGCCCACAAACAACTGGAGCTTCCCAAATATTACATTTGGTGTGTTGGATTCTTTCCACTGACTCCATGATGGGGCTTAATTTGAGAGGCAACAGCTAAATCTGACAAATGCACTGAAGATGAGTCGACTGCTGCTTTATGCTTTCTGTATTCTGAAATAAAATAGATTTAAATTTCTTTTCACTTGTTTTGAGATGAGTTCTGAATGCATCATCCTACGCAGTCAGCACAGGCCGATGCGATTTATGGAGCTTGCGAGAATCATGTTTAGCATATAAAGCGCACGAACAACACAATATGCATACTAAGCATTTTTAAGCAAACAATGATATATTGCTAATAATCCTGGAATGGATTGCTGTTTTAAAAGTGGAGTCAGAGGTGTGGAGGTTACAACAGGCAAGCAGGCATCTCTTCTATAAATGAAAACTTCCCAGCGGAATGTGATGCCAGCCTAAATGCTGACACCGTGGTTTGGGTGATGGAGTAACTTTGAGAAGGTTTGCGGTCTGCCACTGTTCAAAGCTGTGCCTCCGGGGTGAGAAGGTAAATTTGCTAAGTTAATCACATAATGAGGCCAATTAAACATGGTGGAACCCAGGTGAAATGGGAGCTGCCACGGAGCCTTCAACAAATGAGGCTCCGTGGCTCTGCTCAGTCCCTCTCTGGACACACTTTCAGCTGATATAGCCCCAATAATCCTGTGTAAGTATTCACCTCAACATTGATGCAATATGTAGTCATTAATGCAAGTGCACCAAAGTGACCTATAGATAGATAGATATGCCCTCTAGTGGCCAAAATAATTAACTCCAACAGGGAAATGTGTATAATGGTGTGTATACAGAAAAACCTGAGACTGATTTTAATCAAACTTGGTGGAGCGGTTTACTGTGGGCCAAGAGGAACATGTTACATTTTGGGTAGTTTAGACAAAGCATCGCTTGATGGTTAAAAGAAATGACACTGTATGTTTATCCGTCTCAGGTTTGGCTGAAAGCCTTGTGTGATGGATGACTGTGAAGACGGTGAGGTTTTTTTTTAATGCTGTTTCTGCGGCACAGTAGCGGATTTTATAATTTAATTTGTATTGTCGAAGTCATAGCACCACCTAGTGGTGGCAGGAGGAAAGCCTGACGTAACAAACATAATTTTGATACACATCAAAATCAAACCGTGATCTTCTCTTGAAATAGAGCAACATGCTGTAATCGACAGCTAGTGCATGTTCTCTTGCGCACCCTAGTTTTACGCTGGGTTATGCATGGTTTGCAACAAGGCTTCTAAGTCAATACGTCCCTGGCAGGTTGTGTGTTCTTACTCTTCAGTATGAAGCAGTGGATTACATTAGCGCCCCCTACCAACGGAATGTTTCAGTGCGATCCATGCTGACAACTTAAGATAGCAGTCAGGGGGTTTGGTTCCTACGGGCCGCAAATGTAAGTATGGGTGGTGAAAAGCTGCTTGATCGAAGGAGCCTGTGGGTGGTTCTCTCAAGAAGGACAGGCTCAGGCTTTGCCTTGATGGAGGGATGCCACCATGATCATTCATCATTCATTATGTCTTGTAAAATTGCAAAAATGCCGAACACACTTCCAAGAAGACATTAAACAGATAATCAGTTAGATTATCGCATTTGAGAGATGAAAAAGCATATTTTTGCTTGATAAATGACTTGAGGCCCCCAATGACATACTCATATTCAAATTACATTGAATGAGCTGTCAGGTTGTGTGGTGGAGCAGTACCCAAACACAGACGGGAAGCAGGCAGGGCTTGACGGAACTCCTATTTATTAAATCAAAAAAAAAAAAAAAAAAAGGAAACCGGCTTTACTGACAAACCCAATCAATAAAAGTTACTGGTGGAGAATTGCAGGCTTTTCATAACTCTGCCTTGGTGTGACCTTCTACAGAGTCGTCGCTTGAGAGCTGGGATTCAGAGTTGTTGGGGTCACATGCCAGTATCCATGTGGGTCATTCTAGCCAGGTGGGATGAAGAGTGAATGGGTGCAGAGTTTCAAAGGGAGGGTGGTCAGGACCGTGCTGTAGGTAGGGGACAGGTAATGACGAAGGCCACCTCCTCTGTTCAGGGATGGCTGCTTCAGTTCGACTCAGATGACTTCTTTTCCTCCTCTTTCAAACCATCTGCGCTCTCTGGCCAAGATGTGAACCTGGCTGTCCTCGTAGGAATGTCACTTCTCCTTTAGGTGTCCAGCAGAGTCTTGAACTGAGGTGCTGGCTCTCCTGTGCTGTGCCATCTCTACTGTATGTATAGATCAATGCGATCCTGGCTGCACTGGACTGCGTACACCACATCACTTGTCTTGTGTCTGGGTGTTTGGTCCTTCGAGTGGACGAGTATCTGCCTTAGAGGGTAACTTGCTTTGAAGTGAACTGGGATGTGAGATTTGTTGAAGATCCTCCTGAGTTTCTCTGACTCTTCTGCCTGATGAGGAATGACAGCGTTCATTTTTGTCTCTTCCCCTTGGTGTGCCCTGGATCTCTCGACAAAGCCCCAGTTGGGGTAGCCGCAGGTTTCGAGGGCTTCCCTGATGTGCTCCTGTTCTTCTCCTTCCTCTCTGTCGGTGTGGGTATGTTCTCAGCCCAGCGTTTTCGGGTTCTGATAACACCCAGCTTGTGCTCCAAGGAGCGGCGAGAGTCAAATAGCAAATATTAATCAGTGTGCGTGGGTTTTTTCTGTACACTTCAATGAATCAATAACCTTGATAGGAGACAAAAAGGCTGGATAACAAAACAGACAGGCTGACGTGGAACTGGAAGACTCTCAGTATCTGTATCTCTCAAGTGCTGCGTCAGAGTCAACTGGACTGTTTCAGTCTCCTGGAATCTGGAACAATACAACCTGTTTCATTCAGAATGTCATTAAATTTCATCAAATATTTGCTACCGTTGCCAATTTTCATCACAAACAAGCACAGGACAGGGACTTGTTGGACAATTTAAATGGCTCACAGCTGCAATTAGACATCCCGTGCTTCTTTCATACCTGTAACCAGTGGCGCAGCAGGCCTGAGGTCAGAGATTGAAGAGGATTAGAACTGAACAAGATGAGTGGCAGCAGAAGTATATTCATGTGCCGTCACCGGCACATTGCAGTGCTAAAAGCTGGAATAAAAAAAAAACCCCTGGAGTGTCATCCAAACCATTTCTTGTTCACACAGTTCACGGTGAAGGGTTTGAGCTCCCTCGCTTTGTGTTACCTGACAGCTGAAGCTCATGGGTGTGTGTACATTAAATTAGCATGCACATCAGAACTAGCCAAGGATAGAATACATTCCCGGAGCCCCCCGTAGGGCTACTGTAAATGAAAAGCAGTGTCAGTGTCGCAGACAAAACACAAAGCAATAAGGAACTACAGTGATTTAAAACACTATGCACACTAATGAAAGGATATTTCATCAATATCAAGGGTTTATAAAAAGGCCCGCCTGAAATCCACTAATCAGGATGTAGAGGATTTGAAGAGAGTAAGACGGACAATGGAAATTAAGGCAGACACATTTTTACCAGATCCTGTGGTGACGACTTGTTAATAAAATGCGTAGCAACTAAAGCATGGCTATGATTTTAACTTAATCCGTCATTATCCCGCCTTTGAAGTGACCTCGCTGTGCATGTTCAGACTGTGACCTAGGAGCACACTCCCAGCTTCTTCATTAGCCGCTATGAAATGGAGCCACAGCACACTTTGATGTCCTGTCCTGTCCATGCACACACCAAAACACACACACACACACACACACACACACACACACACACACACACACACACACACACACACACACACACACACACACACACAGAGATATTCTTATTAGTGACTACACTGAGCCATTGAAAACATGGTTTTTAATCAATTATGGCACTCACCTTTGGGGCAGCGCATTCATTACATATGATAGGAACAGCTAAGGGACAATATTGGAATTGCGTGCTGAGATTGAAATGAAAGAAATTGTATGGTTAGAGGGTAGACAACGACTGCAATTTCGCACAGCTGAACATTCCTGACTGAATTTACAATGTGCATACAAGAGAGTTCCATGTGATTTCACTGGTTTAAGGCTTATGTATGTCTACTGAGTGATTTATCATCCCTAGATCACTGTATAGAAACCAAGCACGGTTCTCCTAAAAAGGTCCGCACATCCTAAAGGTAAAAGATAGCTGTTATAAAAGGTTTCTCATGGCTATGAAATCACATGGATCAATCGAAAAAGGCACAGTTTGCTGTCCGAACAAACAACAACACTGTCCGTGCAAAACGGTTCCAATCAGAGGCGGTTGACACATGCATACAGCAAAACTAGGCTTTGCTTGAAAAAATAAAAAAATCAGGATGGAAATAAAACATGAGTTAAACAGAAAGTTTCGGACTGCAACGTGCAGATGTGGCGTTCATACAAAGCCTGTTAGCAAGCGTATATGTAAGAAACTAAACATCAATCAATAGAGCAGCAGAGGTAATTTACTGCATCAAGGGGAACAGTTGAGGAATTTGATACACTGCGTCGAAATCATGTGGGACAAACAATGTTTTCTACTTGGCTTCACTATATTCAACATAGCAAGGTGGGTTGTCTCAGGTAAAAAAAAAAAAAAGGAGTCAGAATCGAGAAAAATTAACAGAAAAGCAGCATACGATGTGAAAGCTTAAATCCGGGTTTAATCCCAGTTTAGTAAAGGAAATCAAGACTTTATATCCTTCGAGTAAGCAGTGTAGAGATCAAACATACATCACTTAAATGTATTCCAACAAAATACAGGGCTTCTTTTTCAAAAATCAACACGAAGTGTGAGTTGGGCGAAGTATGATGTTTCCTGGCATCGAAGTGCAGTGACTGGCGACTCACATGCAGATTCTGGGGGTTTGAGAAATGACAGGGCTGTGTCATTTGATTAGTATTTTTCCAAATGTTTGTATTTATTGCCACAAAGAAAAAGATGGGGGTAAATCTTATTATAATTTATTTCTTCTACTCAAGTGTCAAACTGAATCCTGTCTATGCACTGAAGAAATCCTGTCATCTGTGTGAGAGGAGTTGCTGATTTGAACCTCTAATATGTTAATATCCAGAAGGTGTGACAAATCTAATCTTGATTCGAAACTGAATACGAAAAAAAATGCCCTCCTTTTTACTGGTTACGGTGCCAATTCCTCCATCACTCTTTATTAGTACTTAAAATATCTCAAATGAGATCCACAATGTAGCATACATGTATATGTTGAGGTTTCCTTCAACCTGTAATCCTTAAGGAGCAAGCCATCTGTGTGTTTGGCACACAGGCTGCTGGAGACTTAAAAAAAAAAAAGGTGTGAGTACCCATGTGGTTATAACTGCACAACACACATGTTTGCTGCACCTTGTTGAAGTCTACTTCTTTCCCCAGGCAACAGCCCGTCAGGCCAGACAAGCAGGCCGGGTGTTAAAGTGCGAGCCGGGTACACAGAGTAACAACAGGGCCATCTGCCCTGGGAATGCACACATCCATCTTACTAAGGACAGCAAGTCTGGGAATAGATAAAGGAAAACACAAGGGGTGGTGTGGGGGGGGGGGGGGTGAGAGAGTGCTGCACAGGAGTAAATGACTGACGACAAGGTGAAGTAGAGAGAGGTTGGTTGAACCAGCCACAGTTAGTAAAGCTTAAACAGGGAGGGTGAATAAAAAGGCTGCTTTTTTCCCTCCTCTCTCGCTGTGCTGCGACACGCGAGAAAGCGTACACGTCTGCCGGGGGGGGACACACACACACGGATAAAGAATATGAAATAAAATGGAGAAAAGTCCTGATTGCCTTGATCTTGAGAAAACAGGTTGATTTAAGCTGTTGTTGTATCAAGTTTCATCTACTTTCAAATTCTAAGGCAATCGAGACACAAACTGTATAAAATAATAATAATAATAAGCAGTTGTTTTTTTCAGCGTTTATCTACCGGTGGCTTCGAGCTGTCTACAAGAACAACAGGATTTAAAGTTTGATCCAGATCATTTTTTCAAAAGTGAATAAATCCTTGTTGTAATTGTCTTCCCGTCAAATGTCATCAAAATTCTTTCCTCAAGACACACGCCGTTGATCCCGTGACCTCTACCCTGCGTATCTTTTGTTTCTGTGTGAGTGTTATTGTCCTTTTATTTTACGAGGTACAGTGTGACATCAGGAAGGTCACCTGAGAGGACATTAAGTCACAGTTCCCGTTCAGCCTTATTTCATAACCATTTATCCTGGACTCCAAACTCAGCAGTCAGCAGTCTGAGTTCAGTGATATCATCTAGCATTTGCTTTTATTTTTAGACCATTTCCTCATCACTGTATAATCAGTGTATATGGTCCCACTGATACAACGCTCCCTCTCTGTGTCTGACTCCATATTCGCTTATCACACTGAGAGCTTTTAGCTGTGCTTCCAGCCATTAGCCTCAGACCGTGGGTAGCTACCAGGCTGGAACAGACAGAGAGAGAGAGAGAGACAGAGAGAGAGACAGAGAGAGAGAGAGAGACAGAGAGAGAGAGACAGAGACACAGAGAGAGAGTGGCCTGGTGTCTTTGGATGATGTCGGTGGTGAAAAGGTCTTCTTTTTTTTATAACACCAGTCCATCCTGCTGACAGGCCAAGCGCAGCTCTCAGGGCACTCCGAGGAGCCTCTCTACAAAATAACCTCTGGCGAATTTTAATCTCACTTTTTCAAAATGTAAATGTTCTCAAATACTTTTGTCCTGGTCAGCTAACGATTGCTATCAAACTTCCATTACAGCTTTACTGTGTGCCCCTGAGCAAGGCACTTAGAGTCACAGCTCAAAAAAAAAAAGTTTTTTTATACAGATAATATTTGCCAAATCGGTTATAAAACATCAGATATTAGCAAATAATTCCAATGTTATATATCTAAAATGATCCCTGATGAGATGAATTAATCTGTTATCACAAGACCACAAGCTTGTAATGTCAAGATAAATAACGTAAAAGTAAACGCAGCTCCTCGTAGCTTCAGTACTCCAACTTAATTGGAGTTTGTGTGCTACAAAGTGCGATCGCCGCAAATGACCCAATGGTAGAGAGCTGGATTTGTGCGTCATTTCTCAACTTTAAAACAAACGCATTTAAGCTTCTCGCCTCCGTTTGGGAGCAGAAAAGCTGATTCAACGTCACACAGAGAACAATTGTTCACCTGCTTACTGAAGCGTTGGAGATGGTCAGAGTGCCCGCCATGTGAGACGACTGGCGTGTTATTGACAGATGGCTGGGCTCCTACCTTCCAAAGGGGGAGGGAGGAGGGGGCCTAAACCAAACAACGACTGGATACACCGAGGTGATCCTCACATCAGTAGCAATCAATTATTCACATATTTGTGCTGGCTTGAGAAAAAGCAGCTCGGCGGTATTTCATAAGCGCCAGACCCACATGCATATTGTACGAGGAGAATGGAAGGAGGCCATCTATTAGCCTGCGTTTGATCCCATAGTTGTGATGAACTAACTTTTCGCACTGTCACAGCATGACGGAGATGTTACAGTAAGTGGGTCAATGATTCTTATTCTCTGCATTCCAGCCGTTAGCTTTTATGGAAGAATATATCATGTGTGCCAGTTCTATATTTGAAGTTACATGCAGAGAGGCCTGTTTTATTCATGTTTGAATTTCTTTTGACACAAAACTGAGGTCCAACTTTTCAGCATATTAAGTACTCTTGAACTGAATACATTACTTGAGTGTGTGAGTGTGTGTGTGTGTGTGTGTACCTCCGATAATATACTGTAATTATACAAGGAGCAGTTTCTAGAGGCTTGAAGAAGATCTAGTTTATTATTCCTTTCAGCCTCTCTGGACTTTTTCCTAGAAGTGCGTCTTAGGAAATATAAAATGAAGCACTAACACTACGTTTAATGTGAGGTGATTTAGTTTGCCTTGCTATTACATCTTTCTCTCTCTCTTTCTCAGTCTCTCTCTCTCTCGCCCTCTCCCTCAGCAGCTCTATGCCTCACCTTATGCAGAAATATTAAAGCCGTGCCCTGAGGTCAATGGCAAAAGCCCTCACTCTTCCCATTACAGTGCCCTTGTGTTCTTGATAGCCACCACTACGAGAGGGAGTGATTCATTTTTTTTCTCTGATCCACTCCAATATCATTAAGTTATTAGTTGATTTCAGTGGATTTAATCAACATAGTAATTCCTCTCCATGGGAAGATAAGTCTCTCTCAAGAGCAGTTATGCAGTCCACTATGCTCGCTGATTAGACACAAGACCCCCCCCCCCCAAAAAAAAAATAATTCATCAGGAAAACTGCAAAAAATAATTTATCAAAAGTGCTTCACACAAAACCTACTCAGGACCTTTTGCTTCTTAATAATTAAAGTCCGCAATTAGGCATCTTACCATGCGCTCAGTGTGAGGCACCCATGTAATATTCATAACCATACATAATTATGCAATATATTCACTGAAATAAGAGGCCATATATCCACGGTGGGGCTGTCAAGAGGCAAGACATTTTTATTTGGTTTATAACAATGTTTCATCTTATACATGAGCAGCTGGCTCCGGGAGACAGAAGAGAACGAGGACGTCTGGCCCTTAGCAGTGTGACACTGTTCTTCTCCGGCTCTTAAACAAGAAAAAAAAAAAGAAACAGAAAAGAAAAACAGGGGGAAAGAGAGGATAAGCAATGAGTGGTGATGCTCTCACTCTGAGAACAGCTAATAACAAAGTCTGTTTGTTGGACAACAAAGGCATACCTTATTGGGATCGCCCTCTGACCACATTCAATCTGACGCAGAAAAAAAAAGAAAAGGCATTAAATTAATATAGAGTTGAGATGGGGTTCTCTCTTGGGATGAATTGGATGATAAATTATACATAATGTACATACTGGCATGGTAAAGAACTATAGAAAAAAAAGAAGTCCCAAAAGCCCTTGATGGTGCCTGAAGCAAAAATAAGCAGCAGCAGTGGTCTGCAGTGGACACACTGTGGACAAGGTTGTCTTTCATCTTGAGACGTAGTTCAAAGCTACAGGCTACACGCAGAACAAACTGGCAATCAAAGCTGCCGTGTAACCGGGCAGTGAGGCACTTCAGAGCCTGTCGCTCTCCAGCGCAACGAATATCACACGCCGGCGCCTTGCTCACATGACAATGGCTGATTTTTCAGCACGCACACACACACACACACACACACACACACACACACACACACACACACACACACACACACACACACACACACACACACACAGAGTCTTTGAAACTTATTATTGCACACCATGTAAATATGAAATAAAGAGACTTATTGCTATTGGGAGCAGCTGTATTCTTGAAGGCCTTTCATGACATGTACATGATGAATGAAAAGAAAATGTCTACATTTTCATCCAACTTTACTGCAGTTGACAAAGATTTTCATTCTTCTTCAGTGAAACCGTCCCTGAGGATTACTCTTTGTCAGAATAAAAAAAAAAGGCTGACTGAATGAGGAGGGGGGAGAAATATGTATTCCCTATGTATGATGTACTGTAGTGGACTAACATCCATAGAATATGTGATTGTCATAAATATCAGGAAGAGCCGTGTAGTGAGATTTCAAAAGGCACTTAAAATCCACACCAGCCATTTGGTATGCTCTCAAGTGATCGTGTTGTGTTCTATGCAAAGCTCCAATGAATAGGATTTCAGATTGCAGTTTAGATTAATGAGACATTTAAAGCAATAGTGCAACAGATTTTCCACCATCTTCTGGTAACGGCAACTGTACATACAGTACGTGCTTCGCCGACCGTAGTTACTGTAAAACGGTGGGTGAATAGTTTTGAGCATCACGCAATCCCTGAGCAAAGTTAACAGAACTTAATCCATTTGGTCTGATTAAATGTCTAAAAGAGCTCCTTGAGTAAGTTAAATCCACACTAAAGTTAGCAGAGCGGCTACCTGGAAGTAGCCGCTCAGGTATAGACAACTCAAGTGACTATAAAAATGTGGATTAATAATTTGGAGCGTCACACAACCCCTGCAGAAGGACTGGTTACGCCATGAGAATTTGACCCATTTGGTCTGATAACTTTTGGAAAGACTAGCGGACCTGCACAAATAAATTTTTGTCATTCAAGTTAGCAGAATGCTAACTGGAATTAGTTGCCTCCATCGGACAATTGTGCCTGTAAAATAGTGGTTAAATAGTTTAGAGCGTAACATAAAATCTGCAAAAAGACTAGTTTTACCATCAGAATTTGAGACATTTGATAAAATTTGGAAATCCAATCGATTAAGTTATTCATCCACATTCAAGTTAGCCGGGGGCTAACTGGAAGTAGCCTGCTCTACCACGCCTGCTCCAAAGTCAATGTGGCGGCTGTATGGTCGATAAATAGTTCTGAACGTCACATAAACCTGCAAAATGACTCATTCACAATCGGAATCTGATCCATTTGTTCTGATATTTGGGAAGTCTAGCGCTGCTTAATTCAATTATTTAGCTACTTTTTAGATAGCAAAGGGCTAACTGGAAGTAGCTACGCAGCTATAGAAATGACATGTGAGGTCAGAATTTTGTTTTTCCCACTTGAAAATTTCAACTCTGACCCGTTCAAACCCAGATATCACAATTCAAAATGGGTGCTTCAGACATCAGGCACGTACACTCGATGAAAATGTACGGTTTTTAGCAGTTTAATGACTTCACTGTGTTGCATTTCATCTCTGTCTCTGTCTTGCACCCAGAATTGATGTAAACGCATGTTGCTACCACTTTTCTATGCACAGAATACGATTAACTGCTATTTTGAACAACATCGAAAAATGAGTATTTTTTAAAAACTTTTCCCCACTTCTATGCTTCAATTCAGCGGTGACATCACTTGTGAAGTGAAGACCTTCGAGGTCATCGAAAAGCTGGCTATGTCACCAGTGTATGCTCAGACATAGTGCGTGCTCAGTATGCGTCCTCCTGCAATGCTGTACCTACAAAAACCGTGATAATGTTAAGAGCATGTATGAATAAGTATACAAGGCTTGAATGCAAGGTACGTTATTTTTATGAACCACTTTACCGTAAATATCTGTTAAGCGCATACCTTTGGAATGTTGATCAAAGCCAGGAATGTTAATGTTTCACTTTTTCTGGAACAAAAAAAGGAAAAGGGAGACAAAAAAGAAAATAATTTCAACATTCAAATCAAACCATCATCTCAAGGACCTCCTAAATAACAATAAACAAAAAGAGAATGTGGTTTATTCCCCGTCATATGCTTCACTACAAAACAATGACCTTTTCAAATATGACACAGTTTTACTGTCAGTATAATACAGATGTGATTAACATAAATAAGAGTTAAAGTCAAATAGGCGTAAAGGTCATCACTCAGGACTAGTCTTGGGGTCTGCGGGGTGATTTACAACAACTTAATTTGACTGTATGGAGTAATTTATCTGTGACAGAGCGAGCCATGCCACTCTCTCAGCATGTGGTGCACACATACAGGCGACAATACTCCATGACTGCACACACCTCATATCTACCCAATCAGTCAAGATGCTTTACAACTTCTGTCAGTGATCCTAACAGTTCTCATAAATTACAAGGCCATTGTACATGGTGCCAATAACTTTTGAAGGAGAATCTCAGCCAAACTGAACCTGGGAGTGTCTCTTGCTTTTATACATGTAAAGATGGAATAGTCCTGATAATGTATATGACGGAGGCAGGGTGAGTGCTTTGATGGCAGTGCCCCCCCCCATATTCTGCTGAAAAATTCCTTTTCAGGATAAAAACTGGCCCAGATATTGACATTTCAATGCAGGGCAGGTGGCAGACAGGTTTGACTTTGTTACAGATCTTTTTTCCCTCTCACATCCCACTTGTCTTCACTACAACTCCAAGTCTCCAGTTACATTTTTTTGCATTCCTGTCATCTGTAGCTGCAGCAACGAGGGAAATATGATGCATAAATGAAGCGCAAAACACTGACAACAATGCGATAAGGACAGGAAAATGAATATGTGTGCGGAATCTGCTAACGCTAATGTGCTGTGATTTATTTGAAATGCCCCCCACCCCGCAGAACCGAATGATATTCCACAGGGAAAATGTAACCTGTAGCGGAGTGCGCAAGTGTATCTGGACCTCAATCATCTCTCATCAATCGGACAATTGTTGAAAGAGAATACATACATGTCATGTACACGTTATGAGAAACAACAGTGATGTACTGTAGCTCCATGTGCATGTATGAGTATTTGTGTGCTATAAAGATAGCACAGATGGCACTTAAGTGAGCTAGGGAGCCTGCTGTTAGTGCAGGATGCAGTCGTTATCCTGGTGTCACACTGACATGGCAACCCTCAGATTGAAGGGCAGACCCTGATAACCACCTGCAGGGATTTGCATTTCGTTCCATTTAGTCACCTTTAGAATTTTCACAAGGGACAGGATGCTGGGCCTGAGTAGCAGAGCCTACAGTATGTTTTGTTGCAATTAGAATAAAATTGCTTGGATCGGTTGAAAGGCACACCCCCCCTCCCACACACACACACACACACACACAGGAGGAAGTCTGCATTGTTTCTTCTTTTTTTTTTCCTTTAACACTGGGCTTTTTTCTTTTCTTTTTATGTCCCATAATCAAATGTGCTTAGCTGTAACTTTCTAATTTTTCAGAGTTTCTTTTTTTTATTTAGATCAATCGAGTAAATGTCACAAGATGCAATCTACCACGAACAAAGTCGTATGGAAAAAAATGATTTTTCATGGTACTGTACCATATAGAGTAGCACAGAATGAGTCCTAAAACCCAGACATAATTTAGCGTGGTTGAATATTCAGTTCTCTTGTCTACAAGTCAATGAGTTTGGTTCTTTTTTTAATGGAGTTTTGGTTCATAAATAAATAAAATCTGTAAATAAAGTTTGCAATTAGCACAAGCTTAATAAGTATGACACTAAATAGCAAGCTTGTGAATTGCTTAAGCTTTAATGTGCCTTCAAAACAGCTGTTGCTAACAGCTAGCTAAACGTCATCATGCTGACGGTGAGAAGAGGAAATGCGAGGCTGAACTGTGGCGACGATGACGGCTGTGCATTTGTGGTTTATTTGGTTTATAGCCTAATGTTGGTTTTTTACGGATGCATTTCCGCTTCAAACAAAAAAAGAGAAAAATCATAAAAGTGATGTTGATTTGCAAAGACGATCTTGCTGAACAAAGGCTTTTTTTCTCCAGTAATCCAAAGTCCAATTGGCTTTTCCTCAAGGGAACCCACGGGCGACGCCAACTTCCCACTGAATCCCATCTATTCATCTCATTCTGTCTGTGTGGTTCCACATAATAAAATACACGGGAAATATAAAGAGCTGTAAATAATCCCATGGCACACCTTGATGTGCAGGTGCCTTTAATACCAGAATAAGTCATCTGAGATTGAGGAGGTAAAAAAAAACCCATTCAACCAGATGGTCTCCATAAAGCACCTGGTAAAGCTCTGCCAGATGTTGAAAGGTGGTTGCGGATCTAGTGACATGCAATGTGAGGGGGTGAAACAGGTAATGCAGAGTGTATTAGTGGCCTCTTTATGGGTGCAATAGATGCTACGGAGGGGAACGTCAGTGGGGGGGGGTGGTGGGGGGACCTGTGAGCTACAACCAGGCTTTATGCTTTGATGATCCTACCCTTGAAAAAGCGGGAGATCCGTGACGGTACGCTGCAGAGCCTAGACGACACCTCCCTCTCTTTAGCCTCCTGGAAAACATAAATCAGTTTCTCATATCATCATCCAGTCATATTCAATGCATATGCAGCTCTAATCAGTAAATCTGTCAGCTTTCTCCTCTTTTAGTGATATATCAGACTCGTAACACTCTCCCACATATGCAGTAAATCTCTGACAAAGCCTATGTTTCTTAAAATTCAAAGACAGGGCCCCCGCGCGGATCCGAGAACTTCACTCGAAAACAGAGCGTTGTATTGCAGGAGAGTGTCTGTACTAAAAGCTTCAGTGCATTCCAAAGTGTCATCTCTCTTCTTGCCACAAAAAAAAACAGCGGCCTAGACAGGAAGCCGGAATAAATTTCCCTAGTTCATTGTCCCCGCTGAGGACTAGCAGAACATCTCAGTCTGATTAATGGCGGTACACTGTCTAATGAACAGTAATTGAATGGTATAATGCAGTAGGTCCTTAAAAGCCCTGAGGAGTCGTCTTCTCCTGTCTACTTCTCTGGAAAAGCAAGACAGTGACATTGTCTAGAGTTGATTATAGTTGACCTTGCATGGGGGAGAATAAGGCCTCTTAAACGGCTAACATAAGCTACGGGGAATAGCAGCGGGGAAAATGACTCAAAGACACATGCAACAGACTGGCATTGGAAAAAAGAAAGGAATGGATCAATGCATCGGTCAATAACCATTCGATTTTTTATCACAAAATTCTCAGGAAAAGGAAGACGATTGATCAAAGCTCCCTAGTCGCATTGGCATTTCTAACAATATTAATTAAGAAAAAATGCTTAGCTGACTGCTTGATAAATCAGCCAATATTGTTAAATCAAAACAAATGATAGTTGTAAACACAATAACACCCTGGCGAGTGTAAATCTTCTGCGCGCATTTCCTCAAAGTATATGACATCTACAACACACACACACGCACACACACACACACGCACACACACACACACACACACACACACTCACACACTTTCCAGAAATCGATGATCTTTTTAACAGAACGCGCTCTAAAAAGGAAAACCCAACCTTCAGAAAGTCCAACAAAAGTCAGTCAAAGTGATTATAAGAAAGGCTTTGATAAATGTGCATCAGGCTCTGATGCTTTCACTCCCAGCGGACACTTGGCAGAGCTGCTGAATGGTGTTATTCTTTATTTGGCCTGGACCACACAGGTCAATATCTCACACACACACACACACGCACGCACACACACACACACACACACACACACACACACAGTAAATATATTTAAATTCAATGCAATAAATCACTGAAAAGCTTTGGCTTGAAAATGTAATCATGTAATTGAATTTGATCATCAATATCTACATACATGCATGTATACGGTACACAGGGTAGACTGAAATTCACAAGCACACAGAGCAGCAGCAGCAGAGTGGGAGGAAATCTGTTTGAACTCGGGTCAAAGTATGAGTCATCGCAGTGCAGTTATCCCTCATTATTATTCACAGCGCTCTAAATGATGAGGTTGGCGACAACGAGACAGCGACAGTCTGTTTGGCCTCTGAGGGGAAAGAAGAAGAAGAAGGGGAAGGAGAAGAAGAAGAGTGTGAATGAATAATAGTTAGATTTGGAGCAAGTTTCACCTTCAGTAGTGTTATTTCTGCTATGACAAAGACTTGAATGATTGCACCGTGGTCTGTGCCAAGGCTCTTATTAATATAAAGGGCATTTCTAAGGATGTTCAACTTTATGACATCTGCAATAACAGTTTTTTGCTCCGATGTCATTTACATTCATACAAATCGGACAGTTTTAATGAGGGAGCTCAAAGTGACAATAAAGAAAAGATATTAATGGGATTACAAGTTAAATCTCATTGTCACTCTTAAATCAAACTGTGAGGGACAGTAATGTCTCGGGCCACAAATTGATCAAATTTTTGGGAATAAATCGGATGCTGTGGTCACTGATAAATCCAGACATGGGAACTCATCAAAACAGTTCCATGTCATGGACACTAAATTCATCAGATTCTGGAACCCAGTTACATTTAATGACTGATTAGTAAAGTTGAGCATACAAGTTATACCTCAGGGCTTACAATGAATCAAAGAATTGGAAAAAAATTGGACACAATTCAATCAAAATGGTTAAAAAAGTTATATCTTGTGGCTGCAAATTGAACAAAGTATCAGGGATTCGTGATCCTATTCGCGCATTTTCAGTATTGGCAGATGTTGATAACTTTTTTAATACATCTGTATCGAACCATCCAATATCGATTTGTCATTCAAGGACATTTTCACACCTATAGTTGGTTTGCTCGGGTCCAAACCAGTTGATGAGCAGGTGGACTGGTGCATCTCCCTCTTGGATCGGCGTGTTTTCAAATGGACAAATCTCAAGCTCAACTAAACTTAACAAAAGCAACGTGAGAGCCATCGCCCGAAACCTCGTGGATTTTGCGACAGGGCAGAAGAGACTACATGCTTTCTTCAGAGATATTTTATGTTATTAATAAAGAAGCAGCAGCTCCTGGACACTCCTCAGTTCATGTTGTACAGTTAAAAGCCGGTGCAATCAACTCGTTTAGGCAGCAGATTATGGTAGTAATGAAACCGTGGTAACAACTTGTGTCATGTGGCCACTCCGGGCCTCCGTAGTGATTCCCAGTTATATCTTGCATCTAAGCTGTGAAGGGGATTGTGGTTTTAAACTGAACAGCTTGCTACAAACAAACGGGACCATCTCCACAGATGCAAGTCTTCATTTGCTGAAGATCAAAACAAGACGATTATTGCAAAATGTAGCTGAGTCTGTTGGGGATTTTTTTTTTTTTTTCCATTATCTAATGATCATTACTCACAATCCATAGCGAATCTGAGTCAGCAACATCCATGTAGGACTAAAAGCAATAAGTAATGAATTAAGCTATTGATGAGGTCTTTAACCAGGGTCATAACTGGCCCCAGAAGTCAATAATTATCCTGAAGAATATCTTTATTACAAAAGTGCATACGGCAGCAAAAAAATCATCACCACACACCAAAACATTCCCCGATGGTGTAATTGCCACTGCTTGAAATTATAGTTTTCATTAAAACGAAATGTTCAAGGTTATTGATTGCTTAAATAAGACTCAATATCTTCTCATTTCAAAGCCAAATGAAATTGCTTGGAATAGTAATATGACCCGACTGTTGTGTGCATTCATCACAGTTACATTGCTTCATATCACCGTCCCTCGAGGATTATTAGAGCAAAAAATAAGTGTATTTAAATGACTGTAATTTCGAGGAACCACAGATCCGTGCAAAAACATCTGTACATATATAAAATATAGACACACACGCGCACACACACACATATAGCCACTTCATCATTGTGGGCCTGCAAAATAACCAAAGTAAAAAGGACAGACTTCACATAACGTGATGGCCTGGCCCTAATCACACACACACACACACACACACACACACACACACACACACACACACACACACACACGTATGTATTCTTTTAAGCAGGATGCTGTGTTCTCTCAGGACAAACATATTGGGAGCATCTGTTGCTACAGCTAAAGCTTTGTTTACTCATACAACATGAAGCGTGCCTGGGGCTCAGGTGTCTTGGATTCTCTGGATTCTGGTACCTTTTACTGACTCTCCTTCCTCAGAAAAAAATAAAAATAAAGGCTTCAAAATACAATCCACAGAGAGCCATAGGCAGCTACACGCACACGCACACACACACGCACACACACAAGGAAAACAGCTCAAACTTTCTTTCAATTACAGAAAGAACGATGAACATAATTGCTGGTTGGACCAAATTTGACGTGACCTAATCAAAAGAAAAGTCAGAAAAAATGGACGGAATAATATAGTTAAAAAAAAAAAAAAAAACTAACGTGAAATAATGTGCTTGAAATGTATAATAAGTGCACTTACATCCTTTTTGAGTTCCGCAGAGAGAGACCTGTGTAGACACGATCCGCTTGAATCATGAGGAGAGGCTTTGCAGGGACTCGTGGAACAATTCCTGTCATCACACTCCTCGTCAACTATCTTGGCTTCAATCTGCAGAGGTGGAAAAATAAGATACCCCCTATCTTACACTGTGCTGTACTGCTGTATTGATTTTGTTATAGTATATATGTATTTACTGTATAACTTGTGCGGAGTGTCCAAAAGCTCTATTCGGAGAGGGAAATAAAATCATGCCTCACTTGAAATGTACTGTCTTTTGAGTTTGGAGGTGAAAAACAGACAAAGAAGAAATCGCATCTGAATCATTTGAATCTTTTGGTTTGTTTGTAGCAGGATTATTCAAAAACTGAGGTGCATTTCCACCAGTTAGCAGAGCAGGGTGGGTGAAGGGAGACCAGATGATATTATGTGGGTAAACTAATCATAGCGCCACCTGCTGGCAACAGAAAATTATGTATATTCAATTTTATGTTGACACTTTGATGAACCCCTACAAAGTGAGTCAACCATATCCATCTCAGATTTGGTCAGAAACAACTTAAAGACTTGGCGACGGGTTACTGTGGGGACTGAGTTTTCCTTAGACAGTGTTACAGTGGCACGGCGGCTAATGTTGACATCGACAATGAAACCTCTCTCACTCTACACGGTTAGCTCTTCTCCAAACTTCGCCATGAGTCTCCTGCCTAATGAAGTATACAAGCTTGATTTAAGTCTAATTGTAGTGCCGTCTAGTGGTTACGGGAAGTAAGTCTGACGTAACAAACATCAAAAGTCACCCGATGTGCAGCAACGTGTGTTCTCTTGCATCACCTCGTGGAGATATGCTGTAAAGGCTCAGTGAGCCCTTCAAACTGCTCCTTCTTCTTGCTCGACATAAAGGGGAGTGTGCAGCTTTGTCTCGTAAGAGCTGCTGTAAGCTTCTTTGTGAGTGTGTTCTCTAGTTGTTCATGCATTTGAATTATGAGAACTGATGTCCGCTTTGCTACAGTGCTGCTGATGATGGTGTTTTTCCAGCCGAATCAATTCTTACTTTCTCTCTGATAACCAGGCTAAAGATCTCTTCAGGGTTCGCTGTGTGGTTGCTCTTTTTACCTGATCAATCGGCAGGTCCACTTTCAACTGGCAGTCTTCCTGCACTTCCGCTGCTCCTTCCATCTCACTTCTTTTGTTTTGTGCATTGAACATGCTGCCCTCTGAGAAAAGTGATTAATCACAATTACCTCATCTGTTGGCAGTCACCGCCTCATTCTTCTGCATACTCTCTCTCTCTCTCTCCCTCCCTCTCCATCCCTCACTGCCCTCCTGTCCCCTTGCTTTCCCTTTCCTGTTCAACTTCACCAGAGATCAATGATCCTGTCAAGCCATTTATTTATTTAGAGTGGTCCCGCAGACAAAAGGGCTACAGAAAACCACAGCTGCCCTGACACAAATATGGCCAGCCAGCGTGAACTTTCAGACCAGGGTTAGTTCTTGACAGTGATGGTTGTTTCTTCATGCAAACAGGGAATAGCTTATAAAGCAACATCACACTGTTTTCTCCCTTGTAAACAAACTTGTTGGTTTTGTGTGTGTGTGTGTGTGTGTGTGTGTGTGTGTGTGTGTGTGTGTGCGCGTGTGCGCGTGTGTGTGTGTGTGGTGCTGCTGCTGGATCTGATATAGATGGATCCGGATGTGAATAATGAAACACTCTGTTAAACTTGAATCTGCTTCAACAGTACATTCATTCACCTCAAGCATGGCAGATTAATCAGTGATTAGACAAAAGGACAATGTATAGAAAATACATTAACATAGGTTTATAATTACACTGCGATAGAAGATAGACTTTACTACATTTTGCTGTCTTGTATCATATAATTGACTCTTTTTTTAAGCCACGTCAGTTAGGAGAAAGAAAATAATTAGGAAAATCCAGTGCCAAAAGCTGTGATAAAAGCTTTTTTCTGTATAATGGCTCAAAGAGGTAATTAAAGGTCCTATTAAAGGAAAAATACGTTTTGATCATTTTAATTCTGTGTGCCCATGTTAATTGTTCATTCAGGTCTTGATATATTTTAAATATTTATCCCTTCTCTTCCTGTAAAAAACAGTTAAACTGTCTAACTGGACCTGGAATGTGGGATGAGTCATTAAAGTGCTTTTCTCTGATTTTGATGCCCCTCTTCCATCCGTCATGTGATGCACCGAGGCACCAAAATACTTTTCCCACAAACTTCAGGTTGTAAAACTGCAGAAAACAATAATAGAATTGCGTTACACACAAGACGTGCAAAGTTAACCTGTTTCACTATCCCAACTGGATCCATTTGGTCTGATAACGTTTACGAAATCACAGAATGCTCACAATTAATTCGTTTATCTTCATTTGTCAGCAGAGAGCTAACCAGACGTAGCCAGCCTCCAGTGAACATGCACCCATGCAGCGCACGTTCAAAACACATAAACAGCTAAAAGTGCCAATCGGTGCCTGTGAGACGTTCCGTGCTAGCGTCACCATGTCACCGAAAATAAGCACACAAACACATGAGCATCATGCTAGCTGCCTCAGGGGTCTTCAAAGTGAGACTTCAACGCCATTTTGGGGAAAGGAAACTGCACCTTTAATTGAAGTGCGAACATGAGCATCACCTTTAGTCCGACAAGAAGAAGAAAACCATTTAGGGGCTTTCAGCTGTGTTGTCTGGATGTCTGTTAAAAACAGTCAGACAGTTATGTCACCTATATCTCTATGTGAACAAATAATGCACTATTCTTGTGCGCAGATGGTAAAACAAACACCCAACAACTGAATAACTAAACAGACCAAACACGTTGCAGTCAATTACTGATATACGGAGTCGAAACGGCGAATGTTCAAACCCATCAATACATTTTGTCATTTTTATGATCTTGTGTCTGTGTTCTTTGTGATTAATAACTTATTACCATTTTGATCCGCGCATCAGAAGAAAATTAGAGCATTTTGTTTTCCCTACACATAATTAACAAGGCTTTCTGGATAAATATTCAACAAAATGGCCTGATTGAATTCATCTATGATTTAAGCCCTCTTGACAGTGTTTGAAGTCTTTTTTTTTCTCTGTTTAATATTCAGAGAAAAGACTCGTGTTTCCTACAAACAGCGGGAAGTCGTATTCTGTTGGACTTTAAAGAACTGGTTAAAGAACTAAAAGAAAGGTTCCCCAAGCTGATGTTCAAAACACGCATTATTACAACGCTTTCTTTTTTTTTTTACATGCGCAACCTCATGCACAAGAACATGCACGCATGTATATTTGTCTTCAACAGGTTGCATCCCATCAGTGGAGTAAGAAGGGGAGGCAAGAAGAGACTTATTTCTGCAGAATTGCTCTACATACCCCCTGTTAAGAGGAGGGCTGGGTCTCTGGACACCTGTCTCTGTTGTTTGCTTCTCTCTGGCTTGACTGTGTGTTTCTTCATCTGGCCTCTGGCTGTGTGCTCAAGGTTTTCTGTAAATCCGGTGTGAGGAAACTTCACGGAGAGACAAAAGAGAAGAGAAAAAAAAAAACAAGGGGTATAGATTAAGGTGTGTATTTCCTTCCATTTCCCTGTGATTCATCATTTGTTATGGTTTTGTTCACAAGAAAAAAAAAAGGAGGGAAACAACAGCAACAAAAAAAAGACAAAATGCGACAGGGCAAAACTTGTTCTGCTGCTCTTTTCTTACATTTTCCAATGACCTCAATTTTTCATGAGCTGATATGCTTTGTAGCTCCCCCGTGGCTCCTACTGTATTGAATTCATCTGGTTCCAATACATCCCGTGCACAACCTATCAATCACTAGGGAGCGTGGCAAACTAATCATTTATTGATGAAATGGGGCAGTCATGAATTTCTAACTGCATTTGTCTTATTTATCAAGCCAGATCAAACAATGAAAATCCAAACAAGCTTTAAGGGAAAGGGAGGGAGTCGGAGGGAATAAGTTATTCTTCAGGAGTAGACAGCGGAAGGTTATTGATGGAAAGAGCTGGAAGAGAAAAAAAGAGGTTTGGGACTTAGTTGCAAGGTGGGAGAGTGAAAGAGTGAGAGAAAGAGAGCGAGAGAGAGAGCAGTGGGTAGAGTTGCGAGTGATGTTCAGACAGCAGGGTACACATCTGAATTAATGCTTCCGTGAAAGGCAATTTTCTCCTCACAGGCTCCTCATCCCCTCTGTAGGTAGAAAGGTGAGCTACATCTCCCTTACAGAGAATGAGAGACAGACGTAGAAAGTGGGAGAGAGCAGACTTAATGTTTCTTTTCAGCTACAGCGCTCTTTACTGCAGCTCTGCCTGGCTGGATCCCTGGGCTGGCTCGGGGGATAGTGTAGTGATCGTAAGCTTCCACCAGAATACACTTCTGGCAATGGTGTTTGCAAGCTCACTAACATGGAGTCTTGGGGAATAACAGCATTGTTTCTTCTACTTGTTTGCTTTCTCCAATGCAGAGCTGTTGGTATTCTTTTGAATTCAAACAGCCCGTTGGTGGGCCGAGGGAGGGGAAAAAAACAACATCAACAACAACAAAAGAGTGAAAGTTTGCCTGGTGTAGTTGACGATGAGGAGTTGAAACAGAGTTCAGATTCTAGCGCGCCAATGTCCACGACTTAGACGAGATCAAAGACAAACGAGCGGTGGCACTGTCACAGCGGTACGCGGTTAATTCAATTTCACAACTTCAGTTCATCTGTGAAACAACTTGAACTAAAGTTCAAAATATAAAAACATGTGGGCAATCAAAAAAAAGAGGAAAAAAATGCTCGCTTTTTTTTTCGTGTTTACAGCCCGATGCTGATATGTAAATAGATCTTATTTAAATCAACAAACTTGAATCAGGACAGTGTCACTCGGGGAGATTGGTGAGGAGGGCGTAGAGCGAGGAAGAGAGGTGCTGAAGAGCCAGGAGAGTATAGTACATGTAGCAGCCAACTGGAAACACGGCAGTGGAAAAGCTGAGGTCATCTCAACTCGCGCTGTGCATTACATATCTACAGTACAATGTCTTTTGGGAGCAGAAAAGTATGTGTGTGTGTGTGTGTGTGTGTGTGTGTGTGTGTGTGTGTGTGTGTGTGTGTCAGGAGGCCCCAGAGATAGAAGCAAGAGAGCCAAAGAGTGCCAAAGAGTGCTAGAGTCAGTGTGGAGGAGCTCGGAGGGACCTGGTAGCAAGTAATCTGTGGCCTCTCATGTGGCAGAGAACAGGAGTCAACAAGAGGGCACTGTGATATGATAGCCAGGGGAAAACAGGGGTCCCAAACCCAATTGGACCCTGCAGCCATACAGGCTGTAGTGTTGGTGGGAGCCGCTCCCTGGCCAGGTCCTCAGTAGCTGCAGACACGCTGGCAGCAGTTCAGAGGGAGAGAGTTTTCCACGTGGTAATGCCACTTCCCCCAGATGAGATCATCCAGGAGTAGAAGAACCACGAGCAGCAGTGAACATCTACAGCAGGTTTGCTCAGCTTTTCTAGCCTGCTGATACTTCTTGTACATGAGAAGCTACTGACCTGCCCCTGAGCGGTGCTTTGCATGATGCACGCCACTATGATTACCCTGCCAAGGAGGTAACGATCTAATATTTGTCTGTCATCAGGATTATACAAAAACTACCAGGGCCACCAAAGCAGGTGAAGGGCGGGGCAGATTAGTCATGGCGCCACCAGGGGGCATCAGGAAACAACCAAAACAGAGCTGGGCGATGTCTGATAGCATTTCTGTTAAGCCATTGAACAGGAAACAGCTGTAAGTGGATCCCGCCTGAGTCCCGACAGGTTATAGGAAGTAAGCCCGACCTATCATCATTTGATTTAAATGATTAACAGCCATTTGTGTTCTCTAGTGCCACCTAGTGAAAGCAGGAAGTAATAATTGGACGACAGCGCCCACAGTAGTCCGCTCCAAATATGAAGCCAGTTGCATCGTTAAAATCAAGGTGACCAATCCTGATTTGTTTTCACCTTAGTCTGCCAGTGTTCCAGACAGAGCTTTTCTTCTTTACAGCAACCCTCAGAACTCCATTCCTCTAATATATTTGTGTAAAAGTTGGAGTGTGACAAGTCACTTCTGCAGGCAAATGATTTTGAATTCTACCATCCCGGTTGGCAAAATACACAGATTTGACAAACATTATTGAACTGGCAAGTAACTGTTTCTCAATTCTAGTAACACTGACCATCACTTCATCTGATCAGAGGAACAAATATTGACAGCAACAGATCATAATCGTGTCAGATTTTCTCACTTAACCTTAATCCCATGAATTTAGAGGCCAAAATGAAACAGGTTTGTCTGCTCACTGCAAACAGGTGTCAGGCAAAGACTGAGAGAAGAAAGTCAAACACACGTCTTCCACTGATGCGTGTCAATATCAGCCATTTCCAGGTAAATCAAAAACTTTCGCTACTTGAATGAATTGTTTTGATTCATCCGCTTCAGTTTTTGGATTAAAAATCAAATTTGAAAAGGTGCATCACAATATGTCAAAGAGTGCTGCACCTGAGTATCAGATACTTATTCAATCAGCACTGTGTTTTCTTCTGCTGCTATGAAAACCATAAGTAGAGGATATGGTTTTCGCCCCATCACATCTGCGCGCCTAACTCTTCATATATGCTTACTTCAAATGGGAATATGTTTTAATCTTACACAAAGTTGTCAGTTTAGACTCCAGTGAATGCTCCATAGCAGATGTCAGATGCAGCGGTGCAGAAAGTATGCGCCGCCAGTGCAGACAGGACAGACACACTTCCCACACAGCTAGGTTGTAAGAGCAAGGTTACATTTTACGCAGCCTCAGTGTGCATGTTTTAAAAGATCTTTTTCTTTTTACAGCCATTTTCGACCAGACCGCTGTTGTTTTGTGAGGTCAAACTGAAAATTAATGACGGACATGACCCTATAAATGTATGTGTAATCAGTAAGCCAAACAGCTGATGGATCAAGACGGTGTGGGCAATTTTTTTTGGAGCATGGGTCTTTCCTCCTTTAGAAAGGTTCTTATATTAACTGGTCAAATCATGTTTACAAATTCATGAGGGGATCAGAATTCGAGGTGAGGGGAGTAAAATGTGGCACCAGCATATGTGGTGAATAACTAACACTACAGCTGGTGGATGCAAAACACAGCTATAACACTGTCTCTGTCTCCACCTATTGGTCATTTTTATAATAGCATCCATGTTGATCCTAATTGTCATCCCTTAAAGGATTGAACCTCCATTATTCAAAGTTTAATCAGTGTGTGAGTGTGTGTGTGTGTGTGTGTGTGTGGGTGGTAGTGTGGTGGGGGGCTCAATCTATCCACACTTGAAGAAACCAAGTCACAGCATTTAAACAGATTCTGATAAATATTTATCTTATTTCTGAATATAATGGTAGTCAATCACAGATACAGCAAGAAGCATTTTTCTCCATCTGGAAAAAAAATTGACATCTGCCACAGTGTTGTCATCCTTCATGGTTAGAAAAATCAGATGCCAGATGCATTTCTCATATGGCCCCCCCCCCCCCCCACCACCATCTCATGCACCACCTCAACCTGCTGAGTGGGCAATCTCGACTGTGTGATTTGGTGTTCATCGCAGGCCCACAGCAATGCAATCCTCATATGGATTCAAAGCATTTCACCGTCTACTTCATCACAATTGTTCTGGTTTGAATAAGAGATTATTTTGTTGTTGTTTTTTTCAGTCTGTGAAGCCCCCCCCCCCCCCACCACCACCACCACCACCACCACCACCCTCCCTCGTGACATTGGTGCATATGATCTGTGCATGAGGCTCACTGCACTTGATCAAGTGGGCCAACCTGTCTCTGTGGGGATTACCCATCAAAATGGAAAGCAACAGTAACTC
This sequence comes from Aulostomus chinensis, assembly GCF_037954235.1. Taxonomy (NCBI): domain Eukaryota; kingdom Metazoa; phylum Chordata; class Actinopteri; order Syngnathiformes; family Aulostomidae; genus Aulostomus; species Aulostomus chinensis. Next base: position 16,701,662 of record NC_141336.1, on the reverse strand, counting down.
AATGCCTCCTGCAGACAGTGATTGATGATAGTGCTGTTTCAAAACGAACCCACGCCCTCCTTACGCACAACATGTTTCACATGTGGGAAATGATAATTGAAATGCTCTGTGCTCAAAGTCTCAATAGTGAAACAACCGTAATGTTGCTGCAGCAAACTGATGAGAATCTGGGGAGGAAAATTAGTCATTTTACATGTCACAACATGGTAAGACTGCAAAACTGCATCTGATTTGAAAGCGATGATACTCACAGCAGCTTGAGGATGTCTCGTCCCTCTGATAGCAGGCAGGATGTCTTGGCTGTGGGAGGGGGCAAAAAAAGCAAAACTTCTCTCTCTTTTGCACATCAGTAGAAGAGTTCCATGATTATTTCACAAATGTGTGGAGAGAAACTTTACCTTTCTGTGTTGTTTTTCCTAATTAAATCCCTGCTCGGGACACAGTGGTGGTAGGGAAGAGCTTTAAATTTTTCTGCACCAACTGCAACATAGTACTGGTTGTTCTCCAGCTCAGTGGAACCGCGTACAGAACGTCCATCTAAGGTATAAAGCCTCGGGACACAAATTTGAGTAATTTGAGGCAGATTCAACAACGTTAAAAGGATCAGAGTGTTTTGGAAAGGAAAATCTGTCACATCATTGAACACATTGATATCGTATCACATCAGTACTGTCCCAGTCGCCGATTACTTGAAAAAATTTTTTGCATCATTTTGTTGAAGCTTTAACCAACAAACCTCTAGAGTAAGGTTCCATTCTCGAAACAAGATGAAACAAATGCAACTGGTTTAAAATTCAAGCATTTAACAGCAGCTTGATACAACTCTTTGCTTTCACAACAAATAAAAAATATCAGAAAAACAACAAAAAAACCTATATCCTTTGCAGTTACAGTCTACCTTAATAATACAAGTAAAACTACAGCAATATCTTCACTTCGCCCTCGCTGTGCACCACGTGACTAATTTAAACCCATGGTATGAGGGGGTCACAACGTCTTGATGTTGTATAGTACCTGTACACAGCACCGGTACGAAGATGTACTTTCTCCGTCACCATGGCTAACACGTTCTCCCAGCTTCGGAGAGTATACTTTGGTATCCGTATTCGAGCTGGAGGAACCAGAACTTCTCCATTGGTAAAGACCCTGAGCAACACAACACAGGATATATATATATATATATATATATATATATATATATATATATATATATATATATATATATATATATATAGTTTTGAAATGGTTTCACAGCATAACAGAGAACATCTGCTGTCAGTACTCACTTAATTGTGCAAGACTCATCTATAGTTTTCCTCCAGCGAGCAGAAACTACTAACCTGCTGTGAACCACAGGAGGAATCTGAAATGTTCAAATATGTGTCAGGATATTGAAATGGAACAGCAGTAAATAAAAACATGACCTGAGGTGGAGTTCAAACAGAGGACGCATGATATTGGATTTTTGTTTTTGCAAATATCCAATAAATATCAGTAGTTTCTGTATAAAAACAAGCTCATGATTAGACTTTCAATTCATTATTAGAAATAAGTGATAATTGTGATATTAACACTTTGTGCACGCTGAAAAAGACAGGAAAAATATCTGAATGTGAAACATTCACATTTTTCTTCATTTTGAAATGCTGATAATTATATTTGTGTTTCCTCGTTGCTGAGAAGAACCTTGCAACGAGGGGGATTTCTGTCGTCTCACAGAGAGGAGAAGTTGACTCGAAAGATGCAGGTTACATTTAAATTAAATCAATGTTAGCACAGGAAGTGATCTCACCAGTTCTATTCTCCTGTTCTGTGGTCTTTTTGTTGTTATCTCACCATAGCTGGAAGACAATCATTTCATGTAAAACAACTCAAATAAGCTTCGGGGCTCAGCCTGCATGTGTAAATACAGAAATGTGCCAATTAAGCGCAACGAGATAAAAACTAACGCAATTCAATGACATTCTTTTATTACATGTGTTTGTTGATTTCTTTCTCTGAAATCTGTAATTAGTGGTACTGTTCTATCTAAAGAGTTGATCATCTACAAATTTCATGGTCATACCCATCCCCCCCCCCCCCCCCCTCCAAACCACACACACAAACACACTTGAGGTACCTACTCCAGCTTTTTGAACTGTTCATTTCCAGCCGCAACATACACGCTCCCATGTGTCAACTCGTCCAAGTGCAGAACTCTGTGGCCCTGCCTGGGAGTGTACAACCTCCTCACGGCACCAAACGGAGCTTCTATCCCCCTGGGCAGGGAGGCCAAAAAACTGTCAACGTCTGACATCTGCCGCAGGTTCACAACTACTTTTCTTCCAGGGGAAAAAGCGTCCCCGTTCCTGTAAACAATTACAGTTTTTGTCGGAGGCAGGTGACCCCTTCCTGTCATCCCTGGCTTTTAAAACTAACAGTAAAAAAAAAAAAAAAAGAAGAAGAAAACTCTCGCAATAATAATGTCAAATGTAAAAGAGTGTCGAGCAGGTGTGTTGAGTCTCTGGAGACGTAACTGGAGAAAGCATCTGATATGGAAACCTTTCCTTCCACATGAGAGGAGTAGTATCAAGACACCCATCCTCCGCCTGCTCTATTGTTTGCTACCTTCTTCTTCTTCTTGTTGCACTTTGCAATTTTTGTGCTAAAATCCTAAATATATTTCCAAGTCAAGGCCAAATGTAACAGATATGAATCCGTGGTAGCAACAACAAAAAAAAGTCATTTGACAGTCATCTCAACATGTTTTATTCTGATAATACGCTTCATGTCTAAACAGATTCCTTTCGTTGTGTGGGATTAACAATCCGGGATTAGCCCGATAACCCTGATAAGATACTTTATTTGTATTGTCTAGATGCTTGATTCCTCTCATTAAAAAACAAAACAAGTGCAGGTTACAGGACATGATTGCACACAGCCTGCAAACAGCTTGAAACTGACAGAAATGCTGTGATTTGCGGGTCAAAAATAGATAAAATTGTGTTTTCATGCTGTTTGATTAATATATAAAATACATTTTGTTCCCATTCCCTCTTTTCTGTGCACCCTGTCATCACCCTGCAGCCCAGCCCACATGAACTAAACGTCACCCCGTTCTTTGTGCCTGTTGAATGGTAGTCCAGTCACAATTTATCTGGGTTGTGCCACTTATGAAATTTGCATCACCTCTTTTTGATTCTGTTCCTTTTTGGGACTCTGCCTCATTTTGATTACATTTGTGTGAATCGGAAGGTAAAAGGCACATGAAAAAAGATCAAAAACCAGATGCTGTATGAAGCTTTCTGGAAAATAATCTCACTTCTGCAGCCGGCGCTTCACCAAAGATTGTCCATTGTTACAAAGAGCTACGTATATTGTTTACTACAAAAAACAACAAGAGATTGCGCCGACAGTGCCATCTAATTGTCTTATGTCAGACAACGCTTAGTCAATTAAATGCATAATTCAACTTGGCATTAATTATTCATGTGTTAAGGGACTGGAGCTGCGCTTTATTATGAAGACTGGATCATGCATATTCAAATTCTCTCTCTTTAGATGGGTCAAATCAACCTAAAAAAACACACAAAAAACAATAGATTATAAACTAATTTATATTAAGGCAAAGAGGAAAATACCTCACTGACATAAAGTGTGTTATGTCCTGGATTAATGGAAGAGTGAATCATCTAATAACACAAGAAGAAGATGTGTGTTATGATGCAATAAAAAAAATTTGGTTCAAGTTATATCTCTAGAAAATTACAGTAATCAGTTAAGGGGCAGGAAATAATTGGTAGACACCTTATTTTTTAATTTTTTCAGTGGATGTTTATTGTACAGCAACCACCACATGAGCTTCTTTTATGACTATAGAATGCTTATTGCTCTCTATTTCTCTGATTAAAAGCACCCAAGTGGAACACATTGTTATTTATTTTCATATATACAATCTACAGCCCTCTATATATGTCCTGTTTATTTATGGCACTTGTAATTTTGGTGGAATACAGAAGTGGATGGTCTCAAGAAATACACAAAACATTGCCTGACTTGAAAATGCAAAAGTTTGTGATAGAGTGTACCTAGAATAAGTAGCAAAAAAGATTTAAAAAAAAAAATGCTTCGTGAGAAAATAAATATTTTACAAGATTTCAAGGGAAAAGTAGGTAGAAAATGTACCGCCTTTTTTCACAACTTGCTTGTCGTTTTGTCGTCTTATTTACAGAGAAAAGATAGAACAAACATAGGGAAAAGTACATCATCCACTCTTTCAGGAGTCTCTAAAACTTAGACACTGTCCTTGTCAAATTCACAAACAAAATACATGGTTGGGTGGCACGCTACATCAGTCCACTCCCCGGACGCCACCATCTCAGCGCAGTCCTCATCATCGTACGCATTGTTGGGTTCTCCTTTTCTCCATTTGCTGAAAGTGGTCATCGGAGAACGATCCACGTACGTGAAAACACCCTCAAGATCCAGGTCGTGAATGCCGATGTAGACTCTGCTTAGGCCGGCATCGGTAATGTACCCTGCGATGGCCGCGTTCGCGCCCTCATCCTTGGGCATGGCCAAGTGCCCTCCCCTCGTCTGACAGTAGATCTCAGCGTCAGAGTAGCGTTTCTCCTCCTTCACCAACAGATAGATCTTACTGTCTGTCTCTTTTATGCCAGCGACAGCTGCAGGGGAGGTCAGTGCTGAAAAATGAGGACTTGTATTTCTATAAATTTCACATTGACATGCCCAGCATTTGCAGTTCTTTGAGGTTAAACAAATGAAGCAAAAGCATTGAAAGTTTTAACGCTCAAAATTAAAGCTATAGTGCAGAGTATTTGTCTCCATCTACTGGCAATGAAGGTTAGAACAAATAACTGTTAACATGTTGAAGTCACAACTCACAATGTAGCCAACTAGTTGATGCTATTGCGGCCGTAAAAAAACATCGAGTACATGTTTAAAGTATTCCACAACCCCTGTGGAGTCCTTTGGTATGATAACGTTTGAAAAAAAAAAAAATCTCAAAGAGCCAGCAGAAAAAGTTTATTCATAAAGATTCAAGATAGCCAAGTGCTAACAGATAGCTAATCAGAAGTAGTCCGTGTACATGCATGCACAGATGTTTTATATGGAAAATAAGATGCACTAGAGCTTTAACATTAATTTGAGCAACTATTTGTTTGATTGACAGAACGCTAATAATCATACCATTTTTAATGAACTTCAGTTCGGAGGACAGCTGAGCCACAAGATTGTCCATCTCTCCAATCAGTTTTCTCATTGGTGCACATTCACATGGAACACCTGAGAGGAAAATAGCACGTGTCTCAATCGAGTGTCTAATGTCTGAGCAGCCGTCTGGCAAAAATAAAGAACAATGTTCACCTGGTTCTCCATCTGGGCCTCTTGGACCTGGATCACCCATGTCTCCCTTTACACCTGAGACAGAAACTATTTTAAAAATACATACTATGTATTCATGGATATGAAAAAAGTAGTATTTGGGTATTTTATTCTGACCTTTCATCCCACTAGGGCCCACTTTTCCATAACGTCCCATAAGACCTTTCTGTCCTTTAATCCCAGGTTGACCTAAGAAGTGAGAGGAAGTATTAGACTGAGATTAGATTAAGCATCTCTCACACTAAGAAAAAAAAAAAATTAAACATTGTGCTGCTTAAAAATTAAAAACAGCTGCACCTGAAGTTCTCCAACTCAATGTTACTACATTCAAATGAAAATGATAAGTGTGTATAATCTCATCTAGCGTTTTAGAAGCTTCTGAACCCCCCCCCCCCACACACACACACACACACACACACACTTCTCATTAAGGTCTTCAGTAAACACTTAGCCACAGCTGTAGATTCTGAAGCTCATTTCTCATCCGAGCTCTCACGCAAAATGTAAACACTCAGCCGGCATCTGGATAGCTTGTTAGTGATGTAACAGCACATTATCAGCCAAAGCAATGTGATCTTTACCCCACTTCTTTTTGTTTAGCAGTGGTGAGAACATGAGTGGAAGAAAAAAAAAAGAACCTAACGAGTATGGTCTCTAAAAAAACCCTACCTATTTCTCCTGAAGGACCAACTCTTCCTGGTCTCCCCGGTGCTCCTTTTTGTCCTTTTTCTCCTGGTTCTCCTTTTCGTAAACAGGGGGGAAAAAAAGTCTGAAAATATTAGGATCTTTTTTTTGGTAATTTTTTTGTTCAGCTTTGTATAAAGCGTTCAAAAAACAAAACAAAACAAAAACAAAAACTACTAGAATCGGCTCACCTTTGAGTCCTGGAACAAGAATCTGAACGGTGCAGGGCTCGTCTGACAAGTGCTGCCCATACGACGTCTGGAGCGTTAGTAAACTCAGCACATACATGAGAATAAATGGCAGAATGTGCTTCTCTCCTTCCATCCTTCTACATTGACTTTTTGATAGATTATACTGGGCGTAGAGGAGAGATTAAGAGCAAATCATTGAAAATTACACACAAAATAACAGCTTCAACTATGGATGTTTCTCAGAATCCCCTGTATTTTCCAGTGGAAGTGGGATGACTATTAATTTCAGAGGTAAAACAGTACTGGTTTGACTTAATCTGGTAAATCTATCACGCTTTTCGTTCCCTTTTATGGGGTGGCGACTGAATTCTTCGGAGAACGCGTCCTACTGCAACACTTTCAAGCAGCATTTCATTCCCATTCATTTCATTGCAAAATCTTAAGTGCAAATCTTTAACGTAAGAAATTTGAAAAAGACATTAGTTGTCATGGATTAACCTTGTTTTTTTCTTTTTAATATAAGAAAACAACATTGACGCTCTCACAAACGAATTTTCTCTCAAATGCATCTCTATTCTACGAATCCCTTTGACAGAATTATACGTGAAGTTCTAGTTGGCTCACCTGTGGAGGACAAGAAGCAGAAACTACTGCCAGGACAAGAAGCAGAAACTACTGCCAGGACAAGAAGCAGAAACTACTGCCAGCTTGCAAAGGCGTGAAGAGCTTTGAGCTACTGGTGGTCCTACAGAAGCATTTCATGTTCCTCCGCAGGCACCACAGAATGTGAGTGATAGGACATTCATAAACACAGATAACGTCCAAAGCTGCTGAGGCCCCGCAGATAATTGGCTGGGAAAGGCGCTGAGTGATTGACAGCGCAGGGGCCCGATAGATACACTGACTGAACCCGGCGCAGAAAAGTGAATTAATCTACAAAGCCTGGTGGAAATGAAAAAATAAAACATTCAAAGAGTTATTCACATCTACGTATGGTAGAAATTTACTATTGGGATTGAGTCTTCCATATAGATTAAGTTTTATTATTTCATCCGTGCCGTAATTTTTTGTATACATTTGTGTTAAAACAAATACCCAATGAAAGCAGTAATCTTGATGTTTAACATGAAATAAAAACAAATCTTCTCATGATTCTCAAAAAGGGGTGTTTTTGTGAGATTTTTCTGAGATTAATGATACAATAGACGCGAATATATACAGAAATGTACAAGTGTTTATTTCACATGGCTCAACAGGGAAACATGCCAGAATCTCGCCCTCTCATTCCTTTACCCAAAAAAACCCAAAACAAACATTTCTGAGGGTGTGCGTATTAAAAGATAATGCCTAGTACCTAAAAATAAACAAGTATGCGTTTGGTTTTCAAGTGAAGAGAGGCGACTGGTGCTCTATCACAATCTTTGATCCTGTGAGTGACGACCACTGATCTCTCTGACTATGATGTTCTAAATGTCAATCCCAGCGAAATATTTCAGGTTTGAGATTAATTCTCTCAGTTGTCTGCCGTCATCGTTTCCCCGGTGGTTCAGAGTGATGATCAAACCTCCACTTTATCTTTTCCTTGCTATTTACTCTTCTTTAAGAGATTTAATTGGCTTTGGGATTTGATTTTTCCTCATGGACACCTTAAGAGTGGACATAAAACAGTCTGAAATTTGAGCCTGTATTCTTAATACTGGCCAGCAGGGGGAGGCTTCACTCGTAGCAACAGGAAGTGTGATTGTGTAGAGTGCTACAAGGATGATGTATTTTTGTGGGCCAACCAAGAAGTTAGCATTAGCATGGCTCCCCTTGACTAAAAGCTGATGGTATTTTCCTATAATGCTGGAAATAAACTTTGTTACAAATAAATTAATGACATTTTTATTTCAAGTTTTGTTCAGTAGGACAATCTCTGTTATGAGTATCTAAGCGTAAATGCAATTGTTAAGAGTCCAAAGCTAAAGCTATATAACGGGCAAACTACACTGCGGGCTCGTGCATTAAACAACTGACTTCACTCTCCTTCGGTGATGGTGTTTGCAGGCTAATTTAGCCATTTGTTAGCAAGATACATAAATGCTTAAATTCATAAGTGCAGTATGTGCAATGACATGTTTTATTTCATTACATATACACATTATATCATACACTAAAGCTAACCACTGGCCTTATTTTAGTTATTTACGTAAAAACCTGACCAAAAATCCCAATGGCTTTCAGTTTTAGGACTCATTCCCAGCCATGCCTGTCCTATATTCATGATCTTAATCCTGAGTTTCAAGTCCAAACAGTATGGTGTTAATTTTTTAAATCATTAACCTGTTTAGAGTAATAAAAACAAGGCAGGCAATAGGATGTGGCGACATTATGACAAAAAAAAAAAAATTACCACCAGGGTGGCCTTACTGTTTCACCAGCTGCAAAAAGAAATAAAAAGAAGAGGGAAAAAAAACAGCATGGCGACAGGAAAAGTGCTGAACTCAAGGCTTCAAAAGTAACATCATGATTGCTACGTCCATTTTATTTTTAAACAGTCTGTGCTCCTTTCAGGCACGCAGATGTGCTTCCGCCATAGTTGGCCAGCTGATGGAGCTGTTGTCCACGCATGCAGAGTAGCTAAATTCAGATTGGACAACTGGAATGTCAGTCAGGGTAGTATTAATTTCCACAGCATGATTATTAAAACCAAAAACATACATATCACAACATATATAATATGTAATAAGTGTTACAGTGATTTTACAGATGAATGAGCAAGTGAATACAATTTATAGAATAAATTATTAACAGGTATTAATACAACATTTGTATGACCTGTTGAATTCAAAAATATAAAAATTCAATAACAGACATTTGCATTTGGCATCTATTACTTTAAGTTTCATACAACAACTGACTTGGACTTTAAACTTGTGAATAAAACAACAACAAAAAAAGAGTCAATTCAGTGTTTACATGCTGTCATCTAGCGTTCGTAACCAGATATGGTCTGATAGAGGCAGATCACATCTCCTAATTAGATTTACAAACCCAGAGGCAGCTTTCAATGGTGGATTGGGTGTCACCTTCAAAAAAAACACCCCCAAAAGTTTTAGATTACCAGTCTCTGAAATATTCATGACTCAAGGCCACATTTTCTGTCTTTTCATCGCAGCCATTTTCGATGTATCCTGAATTTTAGGATTATCAATACAGCACAGACAAGGGGGAGATACAGATGCTAGTACAGATATTTGACACAATCATATAGTTTATGACTTCTTTTTTTTAAATTCACAAACCAGCTGAAAAGTTTTATACAGTACATTGTTCACGTTTTATCACCATGATTTCTTTTGTATCATCAGTTGCCTTTTTCTTCAAACTGTAATTAAATGTTACAGAGTAATGTATTCTGTTTTTATACAATAGCTGTGAGAAAATAATGTCAGATTTGGAAATATGGTTGGTATAGTTGATTTTCTTAGATTAGTTGTCAAAGATATGTTTCTTTGAACATTCACATCTCTATAAGCATTCTTAACGACATCTGCACTACAAAAAACATCCAAAACAAAATAACCCTTATCCATAAAGCCTAAAAAAAAAACTAATACTTCATAAAAACACTGTGATTGAGAACAAATACGGTTTACATGCAGTTCGTTTTCAGTTGAACTGTTCTTGTTCCTAACAACAACAAGAAGAACAAAAAACTACCTGATGTTACGAGCGGCACCTCAACGCACCTTCAGCGCAGTTTTACAGTCAGTGACGTCACACATGTTCACCGTAGCGCGAGCTCAGTCTGTCATCCACACAGCCGTTAATTCGGTCCCGGAGCGCGAGCAGAGACTCCGAGGAAAAACCTCACTTCGCCACCCCGAATGAGGAACCTTAAACTCATGAAAAAACCGTCACCGTCGAGCTGAGCGTGAACTTCCAACCATTTGAAGGAGACAAGTCGTAAGTGTCCTACGCTTTTGTCTCAACTTTGGCAAGAAAGAGCTCAGTATCGTTAGAATATACCGGGGTGTTGGGAGTGCTACATCTGCTAACTAATTGCATGTAATTAAACGCATCTTACGCTTGTTTGTTTTAAGTCCCCCCAACCCTTCCTGTGGGTTTGTTATTAGTAGCTAAAGCTTTATACTTAGCCTGTATGGTGGTTTTGAACACCAGTTTTAGTACCTCTTCAGTCGTTTTTGGGCCAGATGACAGCATTACTGGGTCCCATTAGCCATTTCGTATTATAGCAGCCCCTGTTTGAGTGCTTCTGGGATTTATGCCTCCCTCTTTTCATTCAACTACCCCATGATGCCTATTTTTTTACCATCTCTGATTGATGTCTACATGCTGTCACACCAGACTAACATGTCATTTGATTTATTTTGACCTTTTTGTCACTGAAATCTCAACCTGCTTGTCCATTCCTCTTCGCTCTGTTGGCCTGATGCATTTTTCCATGTGCCTTCTGGTTAGAGCAACAGGAAACAAGAGGCAGGAAACAAGAGGGGGTGTTCGCGAGTCCTGCTCTCTAACCCACTGTCCATACATATGTGTCCCCCCTTACCTCTCTACTGTTTCACAGGACATCCCACAGATTTGCATTGCATCAAATAATCTGACTTTTATGTTAGGCTTCTCTTGAAGTGTCTCACCTCTCTTTCTGGATTAGGGTCAAATACTAAGAGGATTTAAGGCTACAGAATCAAAGTTACTGACGGACCGGTCCCTGAATGTTTTGGTTGTTGTGCGCAGCTAGTGAGTGTGTGGGGTCTTTTTCTGTGAGATGTGACTCTCAGACTGAACCCCACCTCTCCATGGTTTGCTCTGAAAGTAGCCCGTGAAGTTCCTGGCCTGGTGAGCAGAGCTACTGTACATGTTATGAATGGTCATGTATTTGAGTTTTGTGTTTTTCAGCATGTTAGCATAGACAGCATACTCTTGAGGAAAGTAGTATTTATCTGTACTGCATGTGGTGTATCTCCTTCCTAGCAAGTCGTGTGTAGACATAAGAGGATTTGGTTGGGCGAAGCAAGGAACTGTGGGAAAACATGTGAGCCTTGTAATCGAGACAGCAACCTTGATGGCATTGTTGGTGGTTGGAGAATTAATCTCATCTTCTCTCCTTCGGGTACATTCTACTCCAGATTTTTACAGTTGTTAGAGTAGAATATCACATTGTTTACATTATCAACGAGATTGTTTGAATGTTTGGTAATGAAATGATGCGCAGCATAAATGCTTTACTCGAAGAAAGTGACCTTTACCCTCCTTTCAGTGTGAAATAAGTTCATTGACAACTTTCGGAGAACAGCCCTGCTAGAATGGATGTGGGTGGTGGTATGATAATAGTCAGCAGTGGCAGTTCTGGGTTGGAGCCTGCATTTGCATATTTGCACTGCACACTTGTTTCCCTCTGTTCACCAAGGGTGGGAGTAGTGGAGTAAGCTTTCAGTGAGGCTGAAAAATATAAATTGAAAAAATATAATATTCCAATATGGTTGAGTACATCATCCAAATCTCAGGAAGTGAAATATTTTCTGAAGGCAAGATGTGAGTCCAAGCACTGAATTTTAAATTAAATTTTGTGTTGTCAGAGATATTTCATCCTGCAAATTGGACTTTATAGACTTCAGAAAATATCTTTGTTTGATACATGTCAAATTTGAAAAATGATAAGCTAATGATTCCTTCTTATATCGTGAATCACACAGCGCTTACAGTATCAATCAAAACAATTGCAATTTCCCATTTTTTTTCAGTATCATTCAAGTGGAGTTGGGATCACTATCTCTAAAAGGAATAGTGGCTTTGATAGTGGGTTTGTTCTTTTATGTGTGAAATCACCCACTTGTTGCAAAAACCTCCACTGTGATTTAGTATATCTGAAGGACAGGCAAAATGGAGATGAATAATTGAGGTTTCCATCATTACATTCCTTATGCGTTATCCAACATAATGCTGAGTCGGCGATGTCCCTGCTGAACTTTGCATCCTTGCCGAAGTCAGCACTTTCCAACACCTCTCCTCTCTGACATTTAACCTCAATCCCTCAAGTTAATTGGATACACAGACATAACGTGAGAACTTTTGCTTTGAGCAATGATGTGGTTGTAGGATTAACGGTCCAGTGCTGCTAATGACATTGACGGAAGGTTTTCACAATGACGCTGCTTTGAGACTTCAACAACAACAAGATTCTGGCTCCAATTATTCAAGGAATTCTGCTTATCCAGGGCCACCAGCAGAATCCCTGAAAAAATGTATATACAGCGTGATGTTTGGAGCTAAGCGGCAAAAACAAATGTTTATAGATAACCAGGCCGCTATACTTTGCTTTGATGAAACAAAGTAGTTTTTTGTTCTTCAGCTGTGTATTTACTGTAAGATTTTGTATGCCAGCACTCAACTTTAGGCTTCAGCAAATCTACATATTAGGCATCAAAAAGTGTCAATGAGACCATAAGCCATTCACTTTCTCAGCAGAGAGCGATGGGACTGCTGTTTGTGGAGCGTTTTGGAATCAGACGGATGTTGAAGTAAAGGAAACTTTATGGTAGTGATGCAGGCTGGTGAAAACCAATCAGAATTTAGAAGTACCCTCATAGAACACAGCTTGGAAAGCCTCTTTCATCTATGGCGCATCCAAATCTGCTCCCTCTATAAATGTACGGTCACAGTCAGGGAAAATATTAGCTTACTTCCAGAACTTTGCATATTGAGTCGGTCGCCATTTCCATAGTGATATGAATTTGATGTTTTAGATACAGTTGCAAAGTCAAATCCTCGCACCACTTCATTTATCATTATTCATTTTAAAACTAAACCACGTCATCTGTAATATTTTTCTTTTCCTCATTTCATATATTATGGGATAGTGAAATTTGTTAGCTGCTTTTTTTTGTTTTTTTTTGGTGGGTGTATTTAGTCAGACACAGTTTTGTTCTACTTGCAGTGACAGTGCCACACACTTTTCCCATTAGGCTACATGACTGTGTTTGAGATTCTGGAATGAATTAGTCATGCTGCTCCCTTTAGTGGCCACAGACCTATAAAAAAAATTTTTTTACAGCAGCAGGCGGTGGTTTGCTCAACATCAGAGTCTGCAGAAGTTGAACGGTTTCAGATGATCGGAGAGTCAGTCAATGCCTTTTTTGTGTGCACTCAGAATAGAGCATGCTGTCATGTTAATGTGTTTTTTGGGGGTTGAAGAGAACTCCTGTGGTGATATTTTACAGGATTCACCAGAAAAACTGAATTATTATACAATCGATTTGTTGCGCTGCTTTAGTTGCAGTGTTTTTTTTTTTTTAGCTTGGACTATGGTTTCAAACTGGCCTGAGGTGCTCCTATCCTGTTTGTTTGGCTGGACAGTTTCTGACAGGTCAATTGGGCCAGTCTTGTTGTCTCACGGGATTACACAAATCTCTCAGGAGATGAATTCAGTCATGCTCCAGGGCAAAAACCTCTCCAAAAAAGGATCAGTTGGAAGAGCAGGTAGATGAATAGCAAACAAGACAGCAGCATTGGGCCATGTAACCCACAGGCACCATGCTAACACCAGCGGTATTTTTACAAATCCTAAGAAATTCATCACTCAGAGTCTTTGTTGCAAAATTGCCCTCAACACACATTTTTCATTCACTATACTCAAGCACAAGTCAAAATCCCTTCTCTTTCACTGACATTCACAAAGAACAATTTGATACACTTTGGCCCTGGTCAGTTTTAGAGGCATGGATGGAGTTTACCACTGCTGAGGAAAATTTGAATTTCTCCTTATCATCGCGGCAAGCCAAAGAAATCTTGACTCAATGATCACAACGAATGTGGAAGTGCAACTGGTGATTTTTGTAACCAAGCAACAGTCAGCTAAACAGACAAGAGAAGTGTTCTAAAAATTTGGTTGTGGGCACCGCACTGATGCATCTTGTGTTGATCACATTTGCATGCATTTTTTTTGTGAATGTCTTTTTGTTGTAGGGCTAAAGGCAGAGGTGGTCATTTCACTATGCAAATATGGTTCAGGGGGTGGCTGCCAGAAGGACACTGAACATGAAAAAGTATCCACACTGAAGTTTTGTGTTTTCTCTCTTTATATCAGTAGTGCTGAAATAAACATTAATGCAGCTGTGAAGGAAAAGAGAAATAATCATTCACATTGCCCTAAAAAGGGTTTGGGAGCAGGCAATGAAAACTATTTCAAAGCAGATTGTGTGAGCATTGAAATTAAGTAAAAATAAAAAAAAACCTCTGTCCCCAACTTTGTGTATGTGCTTTACCTGACCCTCTCTATCGGTCCCCGTCAATCAGGTGAGAGGCTGTGCTGACTGGAAGTGAGCCATGGAGGATGGGAAGCCAGTATGGGCCCCCCACCCCACAGACGGGTTCCAGCTGGGCATAATCGTTGACATAGGAGCCGACACGCTCACCATAGAGCCACTGAGCCAGAAGGGCAAGGTGGGTCATCGCGCACAAGCATACACACACACACACACACACACACACACACACACACACACACACTGAATTTCTATTCACATTCAAAGTGAGTTCAACTAGGAAATTGAGTGATGGGATGTTTTCTTTTTACAAATTGATTGGAGGGCTGCACTCAATGAGTGGGTCATATAAACTCCTTGTATTTTGCCTCTCTATCCCAGGAGGGTGTTCACCTCATACTCAAGCACTTACATTCACAAATCTGTGCATTTCATGTGGAATTGCAATGCAATTTTTCTGATATATATATATATATATATATATATATATATATGTTAATTTGTCACTGTTTAAACTGCAATTTAAGAGGTGTCAACACAACAATATGCAAGATATGAGAAACATGAGAGACCGCATGTACGGAGGCATGAATAAATAAAAGGGGAGGTAGCAGGTGCTCTGATAGAGTTGCCTAGAGGGAGAGCTGCTTATTAGGAGATAGAGGCCACCTGTTCCACCTGAGTTGCTGCTTGTTCCCAGCAAGAATACCACTGATGTTTTCAAGGAACATGCTGCAGTTGCTTTTCTTCTTTTCTCTTAGTTTGGGTTCATACAGCTACTGTGAGACTGTCACAGCAGGTTTAGAGTTTAGGGAATGGTACAGGTTCATCCTTTATCAAAGTAAAAATAGTGAGCAGGCATGTGCAATGCTAGAGCCGTGTTAGCAACGCAGTGGACAGGGATGCAGCCATTATTACTATCATTAGTTCCAGCTGGCAAGTGAAAATAGCCACTGCATTTCCGTCTATTATTTACCAATAATTACTTTTATCTGGTAATATATCACACTTGAAACTTTACAAGTATTCATTGAAAGTTTCTTGACAAGTCATTTTGTCTTCTAATTTTGCATAATTTGCCACCAGTGGTTCATAAATGATTTTATCCTCTTGTGTATTTTCATTTTTTTTGACAGGCTATATGCATTTGGCAAATAAAAACAAAACAAAAAGTGGTTTAAAATGTTTTCAGAGATGTGTGTCACTGCTGATAGATTATGTTTAATTATATGTTTATGGACAATGTTTGTTATTTTTAGAATGAGATCCTGTATGAGTATTGACCAAAGATTCTCGCTGTGAAATATTCCTTTCAAAAATGCTCACAAGACTTCGAACTTTCATTGTTGTCTTACATGTCTTGTCGAGATGAAACAATGTAGATTTAAAATAATTTGTTCAATTTTAACTTAGTATCTCCAATTATGCCACGCCAACCACACACACACACACACCTGAAACAAATTGTCAAAATAGATGGTTTATCCATATGTTATATAATATCTATCTGCTCTGTAGTGCAGGCTGTTTTAATTATCAGTCATAAGTAGTGTATCAGTAACTTTTCATAAGAGGAAGTATTACACTTTATTGCAGTTGTTTCATGTGACCTGGACTGTTTTTCCTAAACCCTCTGTCACCCAGATCTATTTCCATAAGAGACATCAGCATGCATCTGCAAGCCTCCTCTCTCATACACACACACACACACACACACACCATTTTTCTCAAAGTTTCATTTTTGGATGAACTTTGTTTGTGTTTGTAGTATGTTACATGTAAATAAAAACTTTGAAATCACATCTAAAAAAATTTTTTTTTGGTGATTATCATTTAGTGTGAAGTTTAACATTAGTTCAGGTGTGTAACTCATGGTGGTCAACACATCTGCTCCATTAAAGGCATCATCTTAGTGCTTGAATTTCTTATTTGGCCTCTCAGTCTTTGGTCTCAACTTCTACCTTTTACAGGACTTTTGTTGCTAACACAGGTGTTTGATGTTTATGCTAACTGAGTGCCAACATAATGTGCAGTTCAATGCCCAGCTAGCTCAACCTGTTGCTGCCAAGAGCTTGCAGCTTGCAGCATTAGCTGCTTAACGCAAGCTGCAAAAGCTTTCAGCAATCACACTGCATTTTCTGGAGTATTTCATATTTTATTATCTTTCTTAAAACCATATGATCAATTCTCTGTTGGAAAACCAGTGTGAAGATCTCATTGATAAGGGCCAAGAGGCTGGTGCAAGACTGTTTAAAATCAAAGGGAAAATCCCACCATGACCACAAGTTAATTCAGTCACACAAACAGAGCATCAGACAATCATCTTGTGGTGTTGACTCTCCTGATGAGGGAAAGCAACCTCCTTATGTAACCTCTTTGCCAGGCTGAGAGGGAGACCATCACAGGTGCAGCCAATAGCTCCTGATGAGCCAGGAGGAGGGAAACCTGCCACCTGGACTTTACAGCGTCTCTGTCCCTAATGTTGCTTAAATAGGTCTTTAAATATGCCACTGTTGTCAGAAATCCTTGTGTTTTCATGGCAATACATTCATACTTGTTTTTTTTAAAATAAATGTTGCTTTGTGTGTATGACATTCGTATTGTTCTGATACTGGTGATACTGGTCTTATTTCAAGCCAACACCAGTTACAGACCCCTTGAATCAAAGTGTCAATGAAGACATGCAGTTTCAGTATTTTACTGCACTGTCAAATTACAAAACACAATTTTTAGACTTGTGCTTCACTAAATGGCCCAGAAATGACTGGAAATAAATGCTTTAATGAGTACCACACTCAGCTGGAGCCAGATTGAATGAGTTGAATTAGATGTCACTTGGAACGGCTGTGAAGTTTGAAAGTTCATCAGTTTATTACTTTTTGCACAGGCTAAAGTCCATCTCATTCATCCAAGGAATGAAAGGCCCATTGAGTGTCCCTTTTTATTGCAGTGTTGAGCTCATTAGTGCCTCTGCTCGGCACACAACCCTCATCCTGGCTGCCTCTTCTTTGTCAATTTTATTGGTTAGACATTTTTCACATGGTTGTTATTGTGGACGGTTTGAGCCAAGTCGCTGTAGCCAGCACACAAAGCAGATTCTGTTTATGCTTACTGCCTGTTTGTGATAATAATCCATGCATCATAGCATAGAGTGGGTCACAGACTTTCTGCTCACACACAAACTACACACACTGGTGTAGTGTATGTTCAGTTGGTGTGTGTAATGAACAGGAACAGAAGCAAGATTGTGTAATAACACTTGGTCTTCTTGTCTTGTTGATATGGGCTACATTTGTAAATTCCCCCGTCTTAATTGCTGCAGTTGGAGTTTAGCTATTTTTAATAATTCAGTGACTTGATTGGTTCCCACAAGACCAGCACAGAGTACCATCATCATCTCTCGTCTACCACACAGACACACAGACACACACGCACGCACGCACGCACACATGCTTGCTCACTCGGTCAGGTGTTCAGATCCTGTTGCTCTCCCAACAAATTATTCATTATACTGCCATGTCTCCCCTTGTTTCTCTCACAGCTGACTTGTTGCATTGAGTTTATTTCCATTAACTCAGACTCTAAACAATAGAGGGAGAATATCAGTCACTAATTTAGCCTGGGAACATGTGCCGCCAAACATCATTACTGTGATCTTTAAGCGTGATTAATGATTCACGATTATGCATGCTTCCTTAGCTTTTTAACATATTTTTGTTTTTTACGATGCTGATTAACATTTGTTGTTGTCATAAGCTTTTTCAAGAGCAAGAAGTAAGCTGTGAATTGTTTTCTTGATAAAGTTGACACTGACAGAGAGGCTGCTGCTTATAGTTTGTTTCTCTCTCCATCCTAAAAGTGACGCCATGTAAATGAAACGATTTATGTTACAGACCTTCCTTGCTCCGATGAGCCAAGTCTTCCCTGCAGAGGATGATGTCAACAAACATGTCGATGACAACTGTATGTCAACACTCACTTTTTTTGTTTTGAAAATGTTATCATTTGCACCTGAGTTTTTTGTCACAGAATTAATTTCCCTCCCTTTTTTCCTCTTTTCAGGTACGCTTATGTACTTGAACGAAGCAACTCTTCTCAACAATGTCAGAGTGCGGTACAATAAAGACCACATCTATGTATGTTTTTCTACTTTAACACCAGTAGAACAAGTACTCCTGGGATAGCTTAGCTGTTGCTAATCATTCGCATCATAAGCCAAGTACATGATGCAGAATAGAAGACAGAAGGATAGAGGATCCCTAACCTTACTCCCCTGAGGAAAAGTGCCAGGTGGTAGAGAGGGAAGTGCTACAAAAAGGTCACTGAGTCAGCTCCTCACTTAGGATATGCAGGCCAGATGGTAGATGGGGAAAGAACGGCAGGGAAACAAGTAGAGATGTGTGTCACCAGCCTTCAACAGGCTTTGTTAAACTCTTTTGTGTCGTTATTTAATAATTTACCCATGTTCTCTTTGATCTTACTTGTGCATCTTTCACAGACTTATGTGGCCAATATATTGATAGCTGTGAATCCTTACTATGATATTCCCAAACTCTACGGCCCTGACGCTATCAAGTCCTACCAGGGGAAGTCACTTGGTACTCTGCCACCTCATGTCTATGCTATCGGTGAGCGCACACCTTACAGCCAGTGGAAACTTGTGCAATTAAATGATAAAGCAAGAGCTAACAAATCTTTTATAACCGATACAGTTACTTTCTAAAAATATTTCTTATCTTGATACATACACATAATAATAGACCAGAAATAATTAATTTGGGCTTTACGTTGTGGTTTATACTTACAAATCAATTCTAATCTAAGAAAATATTGAATGAAAACTTTTAATAGGCCTGGGATACAGTATTTCTCCAGTTTTAATTTCACCCAAAATATACGTCTTCAAGAAAACCTCAGTGAGAAGAGATGATTATTTCATTATTTTTCCACATTCTATTTTCCCAAAAATGCTCATATTGACCAAACTTTGTTAGTGTGATTTTTGTCTCATTCAGCAGCCAGTTATTACAGAATCACTTTCTTTGCAATGCAACATACAAGCAAGCATCTCAACAGCTTAATGAACTGCAAAGTTCAGTAACAATCTGACTAAAAACTGACTTCTTTTTCCTGTTCATGTGGTCATCGGTCTTACACCGTCACATTAGCGAATTATTTATGTCTTTTCTTGTTGTTTTAGCTGACAAAGCCTACAGAGACATGAAGGTTCTAAAAATGAGTCAGTCCATCATAGTCTCTGGAGAATCTGGTGCTGGAAAAACTGAAAACACCAAATTTGTCCTCAGGTAAACAACTAAATGGTTTACTCGGCATCTCATATCTCTCCATCACCTTCACCCTCTGTAGTATGTGTATACATGTTCACTAAATTTGTGTTGTAAAGTTCCCCTCTCTGTTTCTCAATGAGATATTTAACGCTTGCTTACATTATTCATCTTTGAGCTATGTTGAATGGGTCTCATTGTGTGTGTGTGTTTTTATTTTTCTGATCTGGTACAGTATGTGTGTATTCACTATTGTTTCTGCATCTCCATCCTGTAGATATCTGACCACAACTTATGGAAGTGGTCAAGATATTGATGAGAGAATTGTTGAAGGTAGTGACTTAACAAACTGGAGAGACATCAATGCTGTATTTACCGTTGGGGAAGCAGCGTTATCCTGATTTTTATTTTTTTTTTCCAATTTTTTATTACAGCTAATCCTCTCTTGGAGGCATTCGGAAATGCTAAGACAGTCCGGAATAATAACAGTAGTCGCTTTGGGAAGTTTGTGGAAATCCACTTCAATGAGAAGG
Source organism: Aulostomus chinensis (assembly GCF_037954235.1). NCBI lineage: Eukaryota > Metazoa > Chordata > Actinopteri > Syngnathiformes > Aulostomidae > Aulostomus > Aulostomus chinensis. The sequence continues at coordinate 16,681,314 of NC_141336.1, read as the reverse complement.
TAATAGATCATTCACCAGCAATGCTCTGGGTCAGTCTACATTTTTCTGTGCGTTAACAATGGATTTCCTCTCTTGTGTTCCCAGAATGCAGTTGTAGGTGGATTCGTCTCCCACTACTTGCTGGAGAAGTCAAGAATTTGCATGCAAAGTAATGATGAGAGGAACTACCACATTTTCTACAGGCTGTGTGCAGGGGCATCCGAGGACATCAAGAAGAAACTGCACCTGGACTCTCCAGACAGTTTTAGGGTCAGTGCACCTGGGGTCTGCAGTGTCTGTACTTTAACTCACATTTGATACACAGCATCACCCACATTAAGCTAAGTATTTCATTTTGATGGTGCCATATTTAATACATAAAAACAAAAACTTTTGATCAGATGTTGCTCTTTATCATTGGCTCTGACTTTGTTTCTTAGTTCTTTAGTCTACACATGGGTTGGCGGTTCTGCAGAGGCACAGTAGGGCATATTTTTTGTTGAATCTTGAGTAAAGCCCTCCAAGTGAAATACTCCCCACCGCACACAAATAAAATATCTCTTTGGATATTTCTTTTTTGAATGCAATCAACTCAAGCTGCTCACCCCAGTCGCTCTACAAAACAGCAACAAAAAAACAATTGGCTCAAGTTTAACCTTTAGATCTTTGAGTTATTAAATCAGGTCCCTTCAGTGACATTCACATAAACTGAGGTAATTACCTCATGTGATTCATCTCCAGTCAGCTGTAAAGTCATTTTGAAAGACAACAGAGTGAATCTTTCAGATGAAGAAAATCAATACATGTCCCATAGGTTTCCCACCAGGGGTCAGATGCATTTTGTTTTTGGATTTAAATCATGGCAATGCATGGGGGCCCGGTGGTGCAGTGGTGAGCACCGTTGCCAAGCTACAAGAAGGCTCTTGGTTTGATGGTTTACATGTTCTCCCTATGCCTGTGTGCTCCAGTTTCCTCCAGCAGACCAAAAACATGCAAGTTAGGTTTATTTGAGACTCTAAATTGTGAGTGTGAATGGTCATCTGTCTTTATATGTTAGCCCTGTGATGAACCCCCCACCCACCTACGTCTTTACTGTACCAATCAGCTAAAGTCCTGTGACACTGTACAGGACACCTGGTAAAGAAAAGATTTCTTAAGCTGATTTTTCTTTGTTGCAGTACCTGAATCGAGGTTGCACCAGATACTTTGCCAGTAAAGATTCCGACAAACAAATCATGCAGAACCGCAAGAGTCCTGAGGTAATGTCGAATTCAGTAATATTGAATTCAAGTCCTAATATATTGTTTATATGCTTTGGATAAGTCTGTATTTGACATCAAGAAAACAAAAGCATGCAAAGAAAAGCAAAGGAAAATGTTGCAAAGGTGAAAATCCACAGTATGTACGGTACAGTAGAAACTGGTCTATGCTGAAATGTAACCCCAATAAATTTGTTCATTTCCATGTTCTTGATGAATTATGTAAAACATAAAAAAGACCAGTGTCTTGTTAAGTTGGGCTGCAAAGCCCACAGGAGATGTGTAATTAATATCACGAAACAATTAGAAGAGTAAGTGTGACATGTTGCTCTCTCTGGGACTAATTAGAGATGTTCATTGCACTGCTTGTTTTCCAAGATAGAATAATATAATGTTCCAGAAAAGTATGGTGACATTGTGGTAAACAAAGGAGCTTTCAATATACCATTATGGACGAACTTTAAATGTGTTTCTTTTACCCTCATATATCAGCGGCAGTGTAATGAATGAAAGCTATTGTAGCTCAAAGTTGGTATGAAATTAGCTGTGCTTTCATTGGAATCATTGTCACCACACCAGGCCAACTTTTTATTGCTCCACAAAGGAAACATGTAATCTTTCCCAGTGCAGATTTTTTTTCCCTTGCTTTACTTTTCTTTAAATTAATTTTCAGAACATGAAAGGGTGTTTATGTAGCATGCCATTTAAGCTGCATGGTTCAAAGTTCATCATGTGTCATGATTACTGTATGTTGCTAATTCAGTCATTGTACATCTGTCTCTCCAACCACATGTCTCTAGGACAATAAGGTGATGTTTCTTCTCTTAGGGCTTTGTGCTTCCTGCCCTTTTCTCCGGCAGTTTTCTAACACTGAGACTCTCAAGTTTGCTGTCGTTGATAGTCTAAACAGGAAATAAGAGTGCATGCTTTCTTTTTCTCCGCATGTGTCCTCCAGGTTTGAGTGGGATTTGTGCTTGGTGGTGCTTAATTTAGAACAATACAAAGGAAGTTTGTTTATTCAGCTTTTTCAGTCGTACAATTCAGGGCTGCACAATTATTGTGCTGTGTGTTTTTCCATCAATCACAAATGATATTTATTTTGTAAAGATAAACCTTTTGCCTTAAAATAACTTTGTCCCCTGAATATGACTGTATTCTCTGTTACATTTTAACCAGGAGATAAACTGAAGTCTTAATTGTACAGCCCTTGTTCATTTTCACTGTTTGAGTGACATTTCACACTGCATGCCTGCTCTCTGTTTTCAGTATTCATGAATTCTTGAGAAACATGACAAATATTAGAAGTAAAGACTTATTTAACACATCATTGTAAGATATGTGTGTATTTAATATGCAAAGCCCACATTAAACAGTTGTGTTGTTTAATTGGGGCTGTTGCGTTCAATTTAGAATTGGATTCATTCTGTATTCGGAAAAAAATTCAAATACCTCTCAAATGTAGAATTTGTTTAAGTGTAAATTGCTATACTGTACACTGCGTGTTTCTCATTCTCGTGGGTTTTTGCAGCATGTAAAGATCGGTGCACTGAAGGACCCTCTGCTTGATGATCAGGCAGACTTTAACAGGATGTGTGTGGCCATGAAGAAGATTGGTCTGGATGACACTGAGAAGCTGGACCTGTTCAGGGTGGTTGCTGGAGTTCTGCACCTTGGCAATATAGACTTTGAAGAAACAGGAAGCACCTCAGGTTGGACACATGCTGTAACTAATCTGTACATGTTTATTAGAGATTTCTGGTACTTGTTACATTTGTAAATTTATGTCACATATATTGCACATTTCTCCCTGTATTCTGTGGTTGTTTTGTAGCTTTTGTCCTCTCAGCCACAGTGGTTATTACCCCCAATATGTTCAGTTTTTTTCTGCATTTCTGCTCCAAGAAAATGGATAACATTTTTATGAATTTAATTTGCAATCCAAATTCACTTATAAGTCACTGAACCTAAGTACCAGCTTTGTTGATATTACTTTTTTACTACCAGTAGAGCTCACCCTTTATTCTTACTATTGTTCTGAAGTTGGATATAGCGACAAACTCAATTAGTGAATAGATTCACTAATCTAAGACTGACTGCGTGACTTATCTCTCCTTAAGTCATATGGATCTTACTGACCAGGAGTCACTGTACTTGACTAGTCTGAGCATTTTGATTTCATTGAGAGATTATAAAATGTGATTGTAGTGCTTTCCCTCTAAACCTGCAGACAAGACTTTACAAAGTTGATCCAAAAGTTTTTTTCTACATTTTACTGACCCACAGATATGAAGGATCATTCAGGCTTACCTGTCTGTCTGTTTCAGGTGGCTGTGTTCTAAAGAATCAATCCGGACAAACTCTGGAGTACTGTGCTGATCTGCTGGGTCTGGACCAGGATGATTTAAGAGTCAGCCTCACAACGAGGGTCATGCTGACTACAGCAGGGGGCGCCAAAGGAACAGTTATAAAGTAAGAACCAAAAAACACCCTGCTTTAAAAAAATAAAATCATTGACTCTTTCCATCTTCATTTCATACTTTGAGTGTTTGTTCATGTTATATCTCAAAATGATTAATTATCCATTCCAGCAGTTGTTGCTGCAACACACTAACATGAATTTGTTGGGCAACAAGCTTTAATGAATCGAGTTCTTTTTTGATCATTGTAAGAAGAGATTGTATAATCGGTCCTTTCAGTTAAAGCGACAATCTGCTCGGAGTGTCTTAAACATTATTGCAAACGTAGTACAGATGTAGCTCATGAAACCAAATGTCAGGAGACTGTGGAGCTATTTTGCTGAGGCAAAATGTTCTTTGACATAATTGAGAGAGGTTATTTATTGCAGGTTAAAAAAAAAAACATTCAGAGGAGAATACTTCCAGTCTAGAACTGGCGCCGCTCTTGAACACTTTGGTGGTGGTGCAGTGTTTGAGTGACGGGACCAGGTTTGGTAGATTAATATTTCAAGAGGGCCAGATGCTGGCCTGGCTTGGAAGTGTTTTCTCCACATAAATAATGCAGCTTGTATCTGAGGAGGCAGGCGAGCATAGCTTCTACACAGTAAAGGCCCAGGGTCGGGGGAGCAGGTGGAGCAAAGGGGCTTGGCTTTGTCATTAAACCCCAGACAGTTCCACTCTACCTTTGGGACTTTGAGGGCAGCCGAATGTGATGGTATCACTATCAACGATGACTGAGTCTCTATCTGGTGTGTGTGTGGGTGAAACATTGCCATGAATAAAAATGCTTGTCAGGTAGATGAAATATAAATATTGAATGTGTCTTTAAGACTTACACCATCCAACTCATCGCCTCATGAAATGGAGAAAGTGTAGCTCTCTCTTTACTCGGATTCAGTAATGATGGTGGACTGGAATGAATGAGTGAGCGAGATTTTGGTGAGGACTTGGCAGCTGGAATATCAAATGAAAAAAGAGGATTAAGATGTATAATAGCCAAAGACAGACCTTTTAATTTTAAAAGCCTCTTCTTCCCAGGTGTGTTTGAAATTAGATAGCTGAGTTGAACTCTGGACCTCTGTGGACCTGCTCTTTGTCCTTACAGTCAACCCCTCTAAATAATGGAAAAAAAGGTGTTTGAATGCCATTAGAGAGTCAAGTTCAAGGTTCATTATTTATTTTTCTATACTTTATCTTTGGCTAAGGCTTGATAATTATAACAATCAGAAGAGGAATGGTGTTATTCAACCCAAGTCAATCTTTTGCTGCCCCTAGAAAATTAGGGCGAAAAAGAATTTTAAAAAAGAGGTTCAATAGATGTCCCAGTTCAAGGCTGTCCCACTTTATGTGCCCCCCCCTTCCCCCCAGGGTGCCTCTAAAGGTGGAACAAGCTAACAATGCCCGTGATGCCCTCGCCAAGGCAGTGTATAGCCGCCTCTTCGATCATGTGGTCAAAAGAGTGAACCAGTGTTTCCCCTTCAAGTCCTCGTCCAACTTTATCGGGGTGCTGGACATCGCTGGATTTGGTAATAAAATGTGTTTAAAATTAAAAGATAATCAATGTGTATATGTAATCTAGGGTTCATGTAACTGTAACACAAACTACAAACTTTCTGCAGCTTTTTATCTGTTGATTTAGAATTCCCTCGCATAACCCAATAAGGAGATGCAAATATGTGCAGCATGTTTCTCCATATGAGTAATGTAATACATAAACGCACACAGAAAAAGCGCTTGCTTGCTTACTAATTCCCTGCATAATTAATATAGGCTTTCAAAAATTAATTTTGAAAATTAATTAATAAATTGTGTGATTTTCTTTTCCTTTCTCAGAGTATTTTGAACATAACAGCTTTGAACAGTTCTGTATCAATTACTGCAACGAGAAACTGCAGCAATTCTTCAACGAGCGAATTCTGAAAGAGGTGGGTGAACAGTGTGTAGATTAATGTGATTTAGTGTGATACTTTTCTTTATCCTGGGAAACCTGCCACGTCATGCCACTCACAAGCCAACTTACTGACTCTTTAATTAGACAGGAGGAAGTGGCTGGCACACTAAGCTTCTCTGCCTTTCTCTCTCTAGCTGTTTTTTTTTTTCCCACTAACATTTCTCTCCTTCACTCTTTCATTTGAATGGTAATTTCTCAGGGGACATGATGAGGCTTGTTTCTCTCCTGTGATCTCTTAACGTTGTTCTCATCCAAGGTCTCCAATTAAAGTGGCACACTTGTGTTTTAAGCTTCTTTTTCATTATCTGAAGCTCGTGATGTCAATTTGTTTGTTTTTTTAAGATGGGATCAATTCTAAAGTCCGCCTGAAAATGTGTTATTTTTTTTACATAGTTTTCATTTTATATCAGATATTTACCAGTACTAGTTTTTGACATTTATCCATGTCCTTGCAGGAGCAAGAGCTTTATCAAAAGGAGGGACTGGGAGTGAATGAAGTGCATTACGTTGACAATCAGGACTGTATAGGTGAGTTCCTGTTCATCACTCTGTCCACCCTCACGCTCTCTGGCCTTCATTAATCAAACGCATGTAGAGACTGGCACAGATGCGAGTGTTGCAATTATCACACGACAGGACTCAGGTGGGATTTGTGAAACACCGATCGTATTTCAACGGTCACAACATATTAGCAACCTGCTGTTCATAAATGCAGCGGCTGGAAACATTTGTCATTTAAACTTCTTGCCTCAATATATTGATGGGTACATGGGTACATGGTTTACATGGGTAAGCATAATCCAGCCAAGGAGAGGGACTTCTCTACCTTGAGACTGAAAACTTCATGTCACCACATCAACTGAACTAACTACCTTTGTGAAATAAAAGGAAGTCAGAACATGCAGTTTCAATTGAAATAACTGCTGTGTTGTTAACAGAGTAACCATCATCAATCTAATGGCAGTGGATGTTTTAATATTTCCCTTATTGATGACTTATCATTGATAGATGATGAGTAGATAGTTGTATGCATCAGTAAGTGGTAGAGGAGACAGAGAGGCACCATACTGCACATCCACTGTTCATAACAAGTGTGCACAACCCCACGAGCACGTCACAGACTTTTCTCTAGCATGTACAGTGGAGCTCCACCAGACCACGTCTCTCCTTCAGCAACCTTACACAGCGCTCCACTGTCTCCCATAATCTTATCAGCACACTGATGAACCTGTGCTCTGGCTCTGTTGCATTCATCATTCAATATATTACATGAATGTAAAGCAGTGTAGTTCCTTAGCAAGGAGATGACTTCACCTTCCTGTAACTGTTGCCCTGCAATCAACACAAGTTAAATTTATATTTATCATCTATTTTTAAATGAAGGGATATTTAGCTCCGTGTTCTCAGATGTGCGTCACAATGGTTCCATAACGATCCTCCGCCTATGCCAGGTCTACTCTGCTGCACTGCCAGGTTAAGCTGAGTTGAAAACGTGCACGCAATCTCAGCCCTGACATGAGATTTGATTGTAGCCTCCGCTCGCGTCCAGATTGATAAATGCTGAGAATAATCGTACTCCCATTTCCTGTGGTACATTGGACCATTAAATGAGGGCCTCTGTGTGCAGGTAAGTTTACTGTTCATCTACATAGTGTGTGGTCCTCTGCCTCCAATAGAAAAATCAAGAGTCAGGGAGGGACACCATTAAGATGAGGTGTTACTTGTGCATTCTTGTGCTGCAAAACGCAAGATGGCTTGACAGAGATGCTGCTGTCTGGAGAGCCCACACGCCGCAAATGTAGTCAGGATGGTTCAAATGTAACATCAGCTCACCCACATGGCATTAATTTGGGCCTTTCCTCATGCTCAGGGCCAGTCATCATGGCACTGACTATACACCTGTCAACAGGACAAAAATACAGACTTCTCATTATCCAAGAAGCTGGAGTATCCATGTGTCTGAAGGGGTGCAGGCATAATGAGTATTTGTGGGTTTCCAGACCTCTTTTGTGCTACAAGAAGCTGCAGAAATGATATTGGCCTATTTTTGTTGTGTCCGTTGTCAAATGAATCCTCGAATTAATGGGATGAAGTAGTCAGTGTATCAAGGTGAAGCAGTTTGATTTGTATTTCAAAGGCTGTGATTATTCAGGTGCGGGGTTAACTGACAGCCGTGAATAACATTTATGACTTGCAAATGACCGTTTTGGCTGGCCATTAATTCACTCATCAATCTTCACTATTTATGCACAGGTGTTTGTTCATGCAATATTTTTTTTCTCAGGTCCTTGGCTATTAGATTATATTCCAGACACAAAATGCCATATGAATAATTCAGATATAAGGCTAGATGAGCATCCTGATGAACATGCTTTGTGCTTTGAATATTCACATCCACAAAGAGTGGAAATTTCAGATGACGATTATTTTCAGGAAATGTTATTCTCAGAATGTTAAGTGATTTTGGAACCTCTGTATTATATTTGCCACTGGGATTCACACCTTATCCTTCCTGAATACTAGATAGGGATTTCTATCTTCAGTTAATATTCCTAGAAAGAGAAAATGATTGGAAATATTGCCAGCTGGGGTGCAAAGAAGACATTTAGGCATTATACAATATCCAATTAGGAAAACTTGTGTTGAACATTGAAGAGCAGGACTTAGATGGATTTATTCTTGCTGATACACATATAATTTCCAGACCTTGTTGAAGCAAAGCTGGTGGGTGTCCTGGATATCTTGGATGAAGAGAACCGTCTTCCTCAGCCCAGTGACCAACACTTCACACTGGCTGTCCACAGCAAGCATAAAGAGCACTTCAGGTTGACGGTATGACCCCTAAGCTTCTCTCTCTCTCTCTCTGTCTCTCTCTCTCTCTCTCTTGTCCCTCTCCCTCTCGTCCCTCTCCCTCTCGTCTCGTAATCTGCCATTATTCTCTCTCTTTGTGTATTTTGTTCTTTTGTGGGAGCAGTGAGATGCAACAGCACGTTGGTTTTGTCATTGTAATGATTTTTACGTTGTCTGTTTGGAGCAGCAGTTTTGTGAATGACGCACAGTCACTGTTCCGCCCTCTGTTTCTGCCTTTGTTGCTCAGACATCTCTCTGCAAGCATGAAATCCTTTTAGAATTGTAGTCTTGACACCAATTCAAGTTTAAGATTAGAGGTGACTGAGATTTATCACTCAGCAAGGACTGTTCTATACATGTACCCATGCAAAAGACATTCATCTCATAGTACTTAAAAATACTGTGATCTTTCTTCTCAACATTTTCAAAATTTGAGTGTAATTCATAATGGTGCTGTAATTGTTAAAATGCTGAGTGCTACATTATGTATGATGATGTTTTTATAATGGCATTTAGGGGCTGTTTTTGTAGCTTTATGAAAGTAAACACATAGAATAACTATAAAATATCATTTGTGTGAAAATGTGCTTATAATAATGTATTCCATTTTGTATCGCCTTCTTCCTCGACAATTCATTGATCCGACTATTCAAACTAAACCATTCCCTCTTCATTAGTGGTGCACATACTGTAAACATGATCCTTCTGTAGAGCTAGATAAAAACACACTAACAATAAATATGATATTCTCTCCCTCTCAGGTTCCCAGGAAGTCCAAGCTGACCATTCATAGGAATCTCAGGGATGATGAAGGATTTATCATCAGGCACTTTGCTGGAGCAGTCTGCTATGAAACAGTAATTCATTTCAGAGCTCAAACACAAACAGCTTTCACCAGGTTTCAACATTATGGACAGATGGCTAATGGACACAAAAGGTTCCGTGCAGGTGACCCCTGGGATCACTATTGCAAGCAACACTCTGGTTCTACAGCTATTCTTCAGGAAACCCATTGTACTCGATCAAGATGAGTTTACTAAGAAGCATAAAAGATGGATTATGAATGAAATAGTAAAAAAACAAAAAACAAAACCCGAAGAGTAAATGAAACTGTAATGTAAAATACTGCAATGTGTGCTACCAGTTTTCTAAAACAACCCAGGTATCTGACTCATTTTTCACAAGAAACAATTCCTTTGGCAAATACCACATCACTATCCACTAGGAAAGGCAGACCCTATTTACAGTTTATTACCTGATACGCCCACAGCGCGACAAATTTGTCAAATAAATGATGAAGCAACATAGCATACTACTTATTTCTTTTATACAACAAAATCATGTTTTACTCCTGTTCCCCCTCCTTAGACTTGAATTTCAGCCTTGATAAACCTACCTCCCTGAGAAGTTTAAGGGACTTGGTGTTCTATCAATGATTTACTGTCTATATATATATATATATATATATATCTGTCTATATTATATAAATAAATTATGATATTATATTATTATATAATATTAAATTATATAGCCCTGCAGTATGAGGAGAATTCACAGTGGAAACAGCAGCAATTAAACCTGACTCAAAACTGAAAATCAAGAGCCTGTAAAAGTTCAATGTCAGCCATCAGTGATAATGGGGTGTCAGATCTGGGGGTTGGATCTTAATTTTCCAAGGCCTTTTCTTTAGCGGTTGTGTCCTGAAAACACATTTGTTACTCTGGTACACATGTCAACAACAATAAAAGCACTAACTCTATAAAAGATTGTCTAATGAGAGACATTTTGACAGCACCAGGAGCTGTTGGGATTAAGGTTTCTTTATTTTCTGTCAAAATTTTGCACATTTTAAAAAAATCTACTCGTACATATATGCCTTCTATTTGTGTGTGTGTGTGTGTGTGTGTGTGTGTGTGTGTGTGTGTGTGCGTGCGTGCGTGTGTGTGTGTGTGTGTTTGTACAGACTCGGTTTGTGGAGAAGAATAATGATGCCCTCCACATGTCCTTGGAGAGCTTAGTGTGTGAATCGAAAGACAACTTTGTTCGAGAGCTGTTTGAGAACTCCAATACCACCAAGGACTCCAAACACAAGGCGGGCAAACTCAGCTTCATCAGTGTGGGCAACAAATTTAAGGTCAGTGGAATTGTTGGAGTTTTAATTGTCACATTAAGTCCCAGAGTGTTATAACCAGTAAAATAAAGCCTGATCATGTTTATTATGTAATAGCTTTTAATTTTCAATCTTTCACACTCAGGAGTCCATTAAAACCATGAAGAAGACATGAGGATTATAATGAGCTTAATTATATTTTTCCATTTTTGAAGGAATTTTTGCTCAACAGGATTAAGAGACCAACCGTATGTCATTCCAAATTAAAGATGAACAAAAATAAATGAAAATCAAATGATGATGAAAAATGTTTACTTTGAAATCTTCAGCTTTTTTATAAAAGGAGTGCAGGTTCCATGAAGTTGCTCCTTCATCTTTTTGTACATTCTTTGTTGACTTTTCAAACTATAATCTCTGATAACTTTTCTCTTTACACTTCTCCCCTACCTCTATTTATTCAGTATACCTCTCCCAGTCTCCCACCTCTTCCCTTCGAGAAAACCTTTGTTGGTAGATAAAGCTGGATGAAGCCAGCTTGAGTTGTAATAGAAAGGAGATGAGAAAACTGAGGTGAGGTAAAAATAAATAAATAAAGCAAGGAAAGGTGGAATGAGATGACTAATGTGAACCGCGGCACTGTTACTGCTTAGATTTGACACAAGGGGAAATTACCCTGCTCTTGTTTCCATCGGGTAAAAACTGTACATTACACCAACTTTTTCAGACTTGAGATGTCTTCATCCAGAACAGTTTGTGTGCTTTCATCACTAATGCAGTAGACATGGACTTACTCACAAAAATCGTGTGTTTGGTCAGTGTTCCAATATCCAGATGTGTTTGAAATGGAGAGGAAAGGTAGGACTCAAGTGTGTTCCTTATCTCACCCAATGACAATGATGTATGGCAGCTCATGTAGAACAGCTGCAGTGGTTTACTGCATTTTAAACTATTGAAACATTACACTTTCATTTAACAGGTTCTTTTATCTGCTTGCTCACACAGACCCAGCTGAACCTGCTGCTGGAGAAGCTTCGCAGCACTGTGAGTAACATTTACATCTCAGTTACATTGAAATTTTTTTTTTTTTGCTTTCCTGCTTGGAATCACAAGAATGCAAATCACCCTTCATGAAACACAGTGTTTACTAGAATGTAAAATATATTAGAGCACCACACTTATAGGCTATACATGTTGTTATTGACAGGATAGATACAGGCTTAAAACAACTGCATGATTAACATTTGTGTGTTTGCAGGGTTCAAGTTTCATCCGCTGTGTCAAACCTAACCTGAAAATGGTCAGCCACCAGTTTGAGGGTGCTCTGATCCTCTCACAGCTGCAGTGCTCAGGTAAGATAATAAACTATGTCCAATGTGGAGAAATCTAAAGAAAATTATATTTTTTTCTACTCTGTCGGATGTATGATGGATAATGTATTATTCCTTCTAAAATTAGGAACATACAGTCTGCGATGAGGAGACTGAAGTGGCATCAGTCTAATCCAAATATATTTTAAATCCAGCTTGTCATGCTCATAATATATGCAAGACTGAGAAAAAAAAATCTCTTCAGTGTGTCCATGTTTGGCAAATAGTAGATTAAGCGCGCAATACAAAATAGCCTCCATCTCATTTTAAATCATTTTAATTTCCTTGCTACTGCACTTTATATACCTATTTGTTTCACGTTGCATTAAATCGATATAAAAGCATGCCAAATTATTTATTTCAAAGTGGATACATAGTGTTATTTGGCCCATACATTACTGTTGTCATAAACAGCCTTTGGGGTGATCCAAATCAAAGCATTTTCTGTCTGTGCTTTGCCCCTCTCCTCTAGTGTGTAACATCTCTCAGTCGCACACCAGACAATGAGAAGATTCTTGTCAGGGACTAAAAGGAATAGTGCATACTGTAGTTATTATCAATTCCATCCATCCATTTTCTTCAGCATATCCTGGTAAGGGTTGCAGGGAGGCTGGAGGCTATCCCAGCGGCTTTTGGGCGTGAGGTGGGGTTCACCCTGGACTCGTTGCCAGTCCATTGCAGGGCCAATATATATAGACAGACAACCATTCACACTCACAGTCATACCTACGGTCAATTTAGAGTATCAATCAGCCTCGTCCACTCTTGATGTCTTTGGATGGTGGGAGGAAGCTGGAGTACCTGGAGAGAACCCACACAGGGCACATGTATGGTAAATTTAGAGCAGGGGTGGGCAACCATGTACCATGGAGGGCCGTGTGTATGCAGGTTTTCCTTCCAACCCAACACTTTAACAGGTGATTCCACTGATTAACACACCTTCAGCCACAGAGGAGTGTTAATCAGTGGAATCACCTGTTAAAGTGTTTGGTTGGAAGGAAAACCTGCATACACACGGCCCTCCATGGCACATGGTCGCCCACCCCTGCTTTAGAGTATCAATAAGCCTAGTCCCCTCTTGACATCTTTGGACTGTGGGAAGAAGCCGGAGTACCAGGAGAGAACCCACGCAGGGCACATGTATGGTAAATTTAGAGTGTCAATCAGCCTCGTCCTCTCTTGATGTCTTTGGACTGTGGGAAGAAGCCAGAGTACCAGAGAGAGCCCACGCAGGCACAGGGAGAACATGCAGACTCCACACAGAAAGATCCTGTGCCCGAGCCGGGGCTTGAACACAGAACCTTCTTGCTGTGAGGCCACAGTTCTAACCACTACATTAACATGCCGCCCTATCAATTGCATATTAATTCATAATTGTTCAGTTTAAATATTTTAGTATATTTCCCAGACTATCATCATTTGTCTCTCTGTTGGTATCAGGAATGGTGTCAGTGTTGGACCTGATGCAGGGAGGGTTCCCCTCCAGGGCTCCCTTCCATGAGCTCTACAACATGTATAAGCAGTATATGCCTGATAAGCTCACACGTCTGAATCCACGACTCTTCTGCAAGGTGGGATTTAATAAATTGGCAGGATGTCCTCTGCTCTCCCTCATTGTAGTAATGACAAGTACATGGTTGGGTTTTAGTGCGTACACAATATTTCCATCTCATGTAATATGAATTTTTTTTTCTCCTGCAGGCTTTATTCAAAGCTCTGGGACTGAATGACCATGACTTTAAATTTGGATTGACCAAAGTGTTCTTTCGCCCCGGAAAGGTACAGATTTATCAACAGAAATAGCAACAGCTCTAGAACACCGATCATGTCCTAAACTATGAGGGTTAAGGGCTTAATGAGCTTCATTGTTGATCGTGTGTTGTTGTCCCTGTGTATACTTCAGTTTGCTGAGTTTGACCAGATCATGAAGTCGGACCCAGACCACCTTGCAGAACTGCTAAAGAAGGTCAACAAGTGGCTGCTGTGCAGCCGCTGGAAGAAGGTCCAGTGGTGTAGCCTGTCGGTTATCAAACGTAGGTTGATAACTTCAAATGTGTTGCAGCCTCAAACATACCAGCACAAGGACCAACAATGTTTAGCAATCACACGCTTTAGCTTTGCTTGATTGTGGGCATTATTTTCCAGCATTGCTGCACTTTAGTTTGTTTTATATAAAGTTAACTATTTCATATTCCATTGCTTTTGATGAAAAAAAGGATAAAAGAAAACAAGTTCAAGATAACTGATAATAAATAATGATCCTCTTATTGGAAGTATACCCTCACACAGGCTTTCATTTAATCATCCCATCATCAGGATTGTAATGTTGATTTTAGTTTCCTTAACTAATGCATCATTCAGTTGTTCATTTTGAAGATTGCTGTTTAAGTGCACAGGTTTATGCTGAGAGGTCGTTGTGATATTTTGTCCAATATCGTTTATCTTTATCTCTTCAACAGTACAAAAAAATAACAGCCTCCAAAATGGCCATTACTATAAAATACATCCACATCTCGCCACAACACATTTAAAGAACATTGTAATGATCATGAATGGAGGATTTATTATCATGCAGCATTTTGCTTCCTGGGTTATGTCTGTGTCAGATATTGACCATAAAGTCATGCTTAAAGCTTTATTGCTTCAACAGACTTTAGTTTTTGAATTTTACAGAATAATGATGTTTTTCAACCACATACCACCAACTATTTCCCAGTATATCTACCATCTGTGTATATGAGACAAAAAACTCCAAACGAGTTGAAAAATTAATAATTGAATAGAGGCTAGTATAACATTTTTTATTCAGCATTTCACTGGAAAGCTTGCTTTGTCACCCCCCCACCAGTTCATCACACAGCTCTTATAACTTTACTAAATCATATTTCCCTTTTTTTCCCTTTCATTCTGAATATTGAAAGCAACCTCCAGCAATATGAAATAGTACTCTAAAAGCAATTCCTTGAACCATTACACCATCTGCCAAGTTGTCGATTCCCACCATTTAACAAAGTGCAGTCTGGCCTCTGCTTATTTGTGTAAAAGCATCAAATGAAATTATATTGCAGTTATGGCAGGAAACTATTTGCTTGACCATGCAGGTCTTGCCCAGGAGTCCAGAGGAAATTTATGTCCTTGCTCCTGGTTTTCTTTTCCTCAATACTTCACCTTTTCATTTCAGTTTCTGTGTGTGTGTGTGTGTGTGTGTGTGTGTGTGTGTGTGTGTGTGTGTGTGTGTGTGTGTGTGTGTGTGTGTGTGTGTGTGTGTGTGTGTGTGTGTGTGTGTGTGTGTGTGTGTGTGTGTGTTCATCTCACATGTTCGGCATGTGAGAGTGTGCAAATGCTGCATCCCAGATTCATGGTGCAGTATCTCCAGTGTGCACATGTACAAAATGTCACTGGTGTACTAGAAACAACCCTGGCCTCTGTCAGAAATTTAAGGCTACAAATTCCAATGGAGAAACTTTCACACTAAGTAAGAATATCTGAAATAAAAACAAATGAAATCATATTGGTCAAGAAAACTGCATTGCTTTCATTCTATTCCATTAACTAGCACACAATTTGCAATAATAAAAATACTAGTAACAGTAGAAGTTTGAACTTGAAAGTGGGAAAGTGAGAAGGTGAAGGCAAGTATAATCCAAAGAGAAACAAAAGTAAAAGTTAAATAAATAGGCAGAGAGGAATGTGTCCTGTTTTCTATTCCATTCCATTCAATAGAGGTGTGTAACTTTGGCCTTGGAGGACGTTTGTGGTTTCTCAGTGTCCTTCTGCTTTCAAACAAAGACATTCTGCACCCGTGTGTCCTCAGTGGATGAGAGTGTTACAGTTTTAATCTTATCTGAATTTGTTTTTCTCACATTTGAACAGTTAGGAACAAGATGAATTACAGAGCATTGGCCTGCATCAAGATTCAGAAGACTGTCCGCATGTGGTTGTGTAAGAGGAAACATAAGCCACGGTGAGTCTCTCTCTCTGGTTCTTGGGAGTAACCCACACATGCGCACTTGGTGGGTTGATGACTTGCCCAAATTATGCATTCAACAGTATTGTAGTAGAAGAAATGATATCTTCTCTGCTGTCTTCTCTGCTGCTATGGAAAATGCTGTGTCCTGTATTGGGCTAAATTTTGAAAAATGGATGGTAATAGACATCCAGATGATGGGTTTTCTGATCACTTATAGAATATAGTTTTTTTTGGGAGGGCCAATGTGGTGTCTGTTTGAATGTATGTCAAAATGTTGTGCCAGCATGAACACATTTTGCACAACATGAAGAGTTATTCCTAGATTTTAGGGTAAAAACAAAAGAATGAATTAAAGGTTTTCTTTGAAAGCATTCTAGCAAATACCTTAGTTGTTTGCTCATGCAGTTGTCAGTTTAATGTGAAATAATTTCAGTTTCTGATCCTTTTTAATTAGTTTGTAATTTATTTTTCTTTTGATGAGTACCAACTGTGTTCTAAACTTTTCCCTTGCTGTTCTCCTAGCATCGATGGTATGGTGAAGGTGAAAAACCTGAAGAAACACATGGAACGATTCACCGAGGTGGTGAGCGGGCTGAAGGAGGGTAAACAGGAGATGGCGAAACAGGTCCAGGAGCTGGCAGCTTCCATAGACTCTCTGCTGGCCAAGATAAAGGTGAGTCAGTGGTATGTTTATGTCCACCGCTTGCCCAGCAGCCAAGGATTATTTTCCAATCTCTGTGATTGACCTTTTAAAAGTGACCGCAAAGCTGCTTATGTCAACAGTCTTCAAATGCTTTAGCATGATTCAGGCTCGGCATTGAGGTACGCATGAATCATTTTGCGGTTCTTTTTTACCTGTTTGTCCAGGGGATTATGAAGAATCCCGCACATATCCTTCTTAAAGCATGAGTGCTGGAGCTCAGATTTTTCCCCACATTCGCACTTGAAACACACCAGTCTTCTGCTGTTGCACCCCATGCCCTTTGCTAAGTGTGCTTTGCCCTTTTCTCATCTTTTGTCTAAGAATCAATATTTTCAATCACCCCAGGATAAAAGGGCGAGGTGAAGAATCATTTCTATCTCCCATAATTTAATTAGGGTGGCTGCTTAGCTAAATTAGCAGACTATGTTAGTGAAATCCCAGCTCACCCTGTGCACCTTCTCAATGGATCCTGTAGACACAACAAATCTAAACAGAAATATTCTGAATGAGGAGTTCTACAGCAAATGTTACAGCACTCAACAGGTATGATTTGCGTGCTTGTGGTTGCTGGAGGAATCCTGATTGACAGTGCACCAGTGATTCCTGACCCTTTCTCTTCTCCTCTTCCCCAATCAGCCCCTCATCATCCCCTGTTTCTCTCTTAGCCCATTAGTAGCTCGACGTCGACACTCATGGTGTTCTGAGTGCTTAGAAATTGCTCCTGGCGTGGTGTCTCTGAGTGAATAATTCATGAGATGCCAATGCCTGTCATTCAGGCCTCTGTACATTTGAGACCAGACCTTGTGTCTTCTTCCCTCCCCGTGTCGCCGTTAGAGACTCACTCAAATGAATCTTCACAATATGGTGACCTGTTTTCCCCCCTGCTGATTGTCTGACAAGTTTAGTGGGGAATTTAACATTGTGGTGTGCAAGTGACAGGCACAGTGTCTTCTTTGTTGCCACACAGGAAGATTAAGTGCTCTTGGCATCACATTCCAATAATTTCTCCTTCCCTGATTAAAAGATGCTGTAGGACAAACTTTTATTGAATCAGGATAGCTCATCAGCACTGTGCAGTAATCATGTTCAAAGCAATATTTGGTTTTGAATTTCACTTTGGTTTGAGGCCGAGAAATGATTGAACAGTCAGCTAAAGAAACAGAAAGTAGGTGTTCATTTTGTGACCATGACCATAACTTCTCATGCATCTCTTGACCTCAGGGCTCCATGATGACCTGGAAGGAGATTGACACCGAGAACCAGGTGTTGGTGAAACGCTCGGAGCAGCTGCTGTCCTCCATGCAAAAGAAGAAGCAGGAGGAGGAGGAGACCGAGAGGCTGAAACGTATCGAGGAGGAGATGGAGAAGGAAAGAAAGCGGAGGGAGAAGGAAGAGCAACGACGCAAACAAGAGGAAGAGGATAGAAGACTGTAAGTGAGAGGAAAGATGAATTTACTATTTAATTTTTTTGAATATGTTGTCTGAAAGTGTTTTTACAAATTCCCCCCTCTCCCCACACACATTAGGAAAACAGAGATGGAACTGAAGAGGAAGCAGGAAGAGGAGGATAGAAAAAAGAGAGAGGAAGAAGAGAAGGTTATACAGGTTCGGGCAACCCTCAAATGTGGTATTTTATGCCTTTTCAACAGCGACAGCTGCAGCCAAAGGCATTATGTCTTTGGTTGTTTGTCTTTCCGTCGATCATCTCAGGAACGCTGTGAGGGAATTTCTTCAAATGTGGCATAAACATCCATTAAGATTGAGGAATGAACTGATTAGACTGATGGTTCAAAAGGTCAGAGGTCTACTTCACTGTGCTCCAACATTTTTCTGGCTGTTATAGGTGGAAGCAATCATTCCATTTCTTTTCTGTACTGTTTTAGTAACCTGCTGAAAGGTTTTGATGCTCAGGGCAGAAATATATAACTGAGGAAAATCATAACAAACCTCCATGTAGTAATTATTCAAACATCACATTGTTGGTTTTCAGGCTTTAAATTCTTTATGATAAGATTTTGTTTATTTCCACATGCCCCTGTTTATGAACTTGTGGCCCAATGTATTCCATTCTGCTCCAATGAAGCCACTAGCAGTGACTCTCCTGTAAAGACCAAAACAAGCCCAAATTCTAATCACATTCAGGCAAGATGTTTTCCCAGACTTAATCCTAATCCTAGACTGAATAGGACATTCGGGGGATCGGTTTCTATAAAGCTCTTTGGAAAATTAAAACTTGAATATTTCTTTTCCACCCTCATTTCCAGGTTAGACATTAAAGAAACTTAAGTCTTCTGCCTTCATGCACCAGAGCAGGAAGCTAAACACACTTACAAGTTACGTGAAGTTGTGAAACAACGCTGTAAATCTGATTTAATGATAACGAATCAGAAAAAAATGTGTTTCGCTATAAATGGGCATTAGTTACTAATAAAGCCACTCTTCAAATAGTTCCTCTTGACGGCACCCTCGGCCTGTTCTCTCCACTGATTGAAACATTTATTTGATCAAAGCTCTAACAACCAGGTCATGACATTGGTACGATTCCTTTGGGGGCGGGGGGGGGGCTGTCCACGGTGTCTTGATTGATGATTCTACTACCTTCTTCCTCACTAAACTACTTTGTCCCTTTGTGTGTTCTCCTTTGTTTCATTATCGTGCCTCTTACTCTCATCTGCAATTTGTTACAATCATCCATCTCTGTCTGTTCCTTTCACTCACATTTTATTACTGTTTCATTGTTCTCTTTCCTTCATTTCTGTCTGCTGACATTACAGTATTACCATATATTGTTTCCTCTTCCGTTTTTGTCCCCTTTCTCCCCTCCTTTGCTTCACTCAAACTGTTAATCCATAATTTTTTCATCCCAACCATCCCTTCGTCCATCTGTCTATACATTCACTATTCACGCTCGCCATCACATTTTCTATACATCCATGCGTCCTTTGTCTTCACCCAAGGCCATTTGGATATTTGCATAGTCTTTTTTTTTCTTCTTTTCCACCCATGAGACAGTTGACACCAAGCTGTCATCAACCACATGTCTCGACAAAATCTTTGCAAAGTTTATGTGTCCCCAGCAGCACCAGTTAACTTTACAAAGGTGTGTGTGTGTGTGTGTTCCCTGCTATTTTCTGCTGTGTCAAAGGTCAGTCCAGTATGATGCATTGCTCTCTTCTGTCTTTTATTAATCTTTGTATCATGCTGTCTTAAACTTATTTATAGTGAACTACCCTACTTCCACCCCTCACTATTGTTTAAAGGGGAACAACACTCAAACTCCAGGAATGTTTTCTGACTAGTGAACTTCTAATGAGTTGTTCAGTGTTAACGTTTTCTTATTTTCAGGTTCTAGTAGAGAATTAGTTGAAGAGCTGATGGTCTTACTGTTCCAATATGAATGGGATTTAACTTGTTTTAAAAGGTTGTGAGGGAAAGTACCAAAGAGAGTTTTTTGGTTTAAGGTAAAATCCTTGAATGAATATAGAATCACTCTCCTGTGCATAATAAAAGGCTTTTGTGGGTCCATAAAACCTGCCTTGTATTCAGTGACTGTTGAGCAGCTCACCACTCAGATTGTGACTTTGGGCTCTCGTGCTTCACTCCAATTTTGTATCAGAGCTGCAGATTTGAACAGCCTACGCTATGAATAATATATACAGAAAAAATATATGTGTCTTGGACTTAATCACGCTGCACAGTGTCTGTTGCCCCACAGCAAGAGCATCCCTGTCTGTGTGGAGTGCGCATGTTCTCCCTTCTGTCTGTGTGGGTTTCTTCCAGGTGCTCCGGTTTCCCCCACTAGTGAGGGCATTTATTTTAGGTTAATTACTCCCATTGGTGCTCCTGACCAAGGCACGGGTAGAAGAAGCGAAAGCTGATCCCCAAGCACTGCACCAGAGAGGAAAAAGTGTTAAATGCAGAGGGCAAATTTTGTTGTATCTATTTTATCAATATTCAACAACAGACAAGACTTCATTATCAGTGGCTTTGTATTTGGAGATTTCTACTACTAATATATTCCTTGTACTGCCCTGATCCAATCGGAACGATTGGGGCTCTCAGTTCAAATCAAGAAGGAAATTAACCCGTCTTTCACCAAAAGGAGTATAAACTGACAAACATGGCACAGAATCTCCGATCTAGTAAATAAAAAATTTGGACATGTTTTTTGCCAAAAAGTGGCATGAGAAATCAAAATAATAAAGTTCATTTTTTACCAGTATCTGTTCCTACTCTTATTCATATCAATGGATGGACAAAATATTAGACACACCTGTTGTTAAAACTCAGTGTAGTTCAACAGCACCACAAACTACAACTTTCAAAATGATCCTAAGAGTGGATCAATTCTTCCTTCAAACAGATTTGATAAAAATTGCTCATCATGTCTCTGATGAAGGGGGAATCCGTTGTTGACCTTTTGTATTATACTCAACAGGAAATCTGTTAGTGCAGTTAATGTTTTGTTGTAAAGTTACAAGAGTGTAAATGTTAGTGTGTGTGTGTGTGTGTGTGTGTGTGTGTGTGTGTGTGTGTGTGTACAGGCAGAGTTGGAAATCCAGCTGGCTCTGGAGCGTGAGCAGCAGGTCCAGCGGGCTGCTATACTGGAACAGGAAAGGAGAGACCGGGAGTTGGCCATGAGAATTGCTCAGAGCGAAGCTGAGCTGATCACTGAAGATGCTCAGATGGATCCAAGCCTCCGCAGGTATCATCCTCTTTAACACAACACGCACGCTGGACGGATTGTGAACCTGTCAAACCAGATGCATGTGTAACTGCTGTTCTCTTGTCACTGTGTTCTCTCCCAGTGATGACTTTTTTACAGATCTTCCTATTTCTTCAACCTCTGCCAAAGCCATGTAAGACATTGGTACAACTTTCAATAACCACCTGTGCCCTAGAATAACTAACACAAACAATAACACATCCCCTTGCTGCCTGTCCTAACCTCTCACAGTCCCAAATCCTCCCAAAGATGACACCAGTAATGCAAAGCCATAACATCCTTTGATTTACCAAAATCTCCAATCGCATATTTGACGTAGTTTTGCCATTCAGAGGGTAATTATATGTGATCGTGGGAACAGCAAATCACAAATGAGAGATGAATCAAGTATCTGATCTTTCTCTAATTTTAATTGGTGGTGGATCAGACTGCAGTGATGAAATCATGTCCGTATGCTTTGTCTCATGAATTGAATTCTAGGTCATCGTGTCCTCTGGATAGTTTAGAGGAACTTCATTATAAGCATTATAAAACTCAAGTCACTTATTTTCAATCTCAGCAGTGATAAATGTCTTAGCCAACATTTTTTTCCATAACAACAGTTCACAGTATTCACTTCATCTGCATAACATTTGTCACCAAATGCAGAATGAAAACATGGGTAGAAACACAGTGGTGTTGAGTGTGTAAGTAGACGATTTTTGATTTTGTGTGTGTGTGTTTGTGTGTGTGTACAGGTAAAATGGAGAGCCATGTTAAAAACATGATTTTTTTTAGTTGGTTTCCCAAAAGTTTCCCTCCTACTATGTTGCTGTCATTGACATGAGTTGTTAGCTTGAATTACTGCATATTTAAAAGACGTGTGTCATTTAGACTGTAGTATTATTATCAGTTGTATTAAATTGTATTTAATTTGCCTTTTGGGGAACTCAATGCCACCATAAAAGCCATAATAAAACATAAAATGGACAGGGTTGTATGATTGCACACCAGTTTTGAGTTAAATTCAGTAAAGTTGGAATAAAATGTAATCAAAGTGAAGGGGCCTATGGGTTTTAAGAGTAGTTTGTATGTTTAAATAGACCATTATGTGAATTGTTGGAGCAGTACAGGAAAAGACAGAGTGTGCAAAGGCTGACGTGGTCCCAGTAGTCCTGCTGATGAATGTGAGTCTGAAGGAGGCCTGTGATATAGGCAGGAGGAAGATTATGAAGGGCTTTGAATGTTAATATGATTTTAAAGTTAATCCACTGTTGCTCAGACATTAGTGTATCTTAGTTACCTATCTCATACTCCTGAACCGTAATCTTAATTTGAACTGTCGCAGTGTCTGTGTGTATGTGTGTGTGCGTGTGCACGTGTGTGTGGCTGCATATTCACAGCCTCAATTTGTGTTTAAAACCAGGAGATGTCGTCCTAAAGCCTTTACTGACCTTATCTGCAGGTCTGTTGAGCACAGAATTTCATCCAAAAGCTCGTAATTATCTGTGGCATCTAGGAGCCACGTTGCAGGTATCTTCTACCTGAGTCAGCTGGTGTGTAAGCAGCTCCAACAGCACTGGTGCGTTGCATGTGCACACACCAGAGCTTCAGCACGTGAAAGCACAAATGCAGTAGATGTTCGAACACTGGCTGGCATTGCTGGGGTTGTCGTATAGTGAAGGACAAGAGCTCAGCCTCCCTCTACCTCCTTCCCTCTCTCATCATCGCTTCACTTCACTCACACGTGTCACTGGTACATGACTCAGCCAGAGTGACGCCGATCACGAATCAGCTTCGTCTCTCCAGCCAGTATTAATTATAAATGGTAATAATAATCCTGATAATGATTTGTGGATCAGCAAATCTTAACGCTTAGACATTAGCAGCGACGCAGACTGTAAATATAGGAGTTAAATCCTTGGCATTATAGAATTAACAGCCTCCACTCTGCAGGGGAGCTGATGCTGCTGCTATGAGTTCAGGCCTGCAGCAGCACTCTGATGAAAATTAGCTGTAAATCCGTGTCATCAGATTGATTCCTACACTAAAGCAGTGCACAAATACAACGAAGTCTGGAAGTAAAACCCATAGTAGAATAAAATGCCAGCAGCTGTAATTTGGCATTTGGCAAGTTGTAAACAATAGTTACAACAATAGGCTGCAAGCATACGGACCAACTGCTCTTTAGCTCCCCTGCTGACTGGCCTCTAATGTGATTTTAATCAGCTGAGACAATGAGGAGGGAGTTGAAAAAGAAAGGCTCACTAGCAGCAGCCTACCAGTGCTTTTCCCTATTTTATGTTGTATCGATGACCTTAATCAAATTTTAAATTATCAGGTAAACATGAAAAATTACTCCCTTTGAGCAAAGAAGCTCATATTTCAAGCTGCAATGAGCACTCACTATTTTCCAATCTGCCTTCTTTTAGCCAGTTTTATATTATTTTTCTATTTATTTCAATTCTTTACCTTTATCTGTTTTTATTATACCAGGAAAAGGCCTTTAGATGTGGTCTATTTCCTTTGTATGTTTGGATTTTTGCATTTTGATTCCATCATTAAGCAATTTTGTATGTCAGCAGACTAGATCCTGTAATTCTGGTTTTACTGCAAAGAAAAAGTTGGTTCTATTGATTTAAAGCAGGTTTTGTCTGAGATTGAAATTAGGTTTGCTCCTCTTCGCTCCATAAACCATTAGAACAAGGATAATTATATGTCAGGGGTTGCTTTACTGCCAGTTGTTGGCTGTATAAATCCTGGATTTTGTTTTCAACTGATGCTCTTAGAGAATTTATTTGGTGCTTTTTTTCTGCTTCAGTGCTAAATTAAAACAAATAGCAAACCTCAAACCACTAGCATTTTTCCTCCCACCTTTGCCACGCATTTATCCATCTCACCTTCCCGCTCTTGTCATCTCCCCCTCACACACCCACCGTCATCTGTTCTTTGCCATAGGGGTCCTCAGGTGCAGGCAACCAAAGCTGCCGCCGGTGTGAAAAAGTATGACCTCAGCAAGTGGAAGTATGCTGAGCTGCGAGATGTCATCAACACTTCCTGTGGTGAGAAAACCTCACATTTTCAGCGCGTTACTGTCTTAAACAATTCAACACACTCACACAGGAGCAAGTGTGTTTGTGTGGACTGAGTGTAGTTGAGCTCCCAGTAGCATGCGTGCCCTCCCACATGAAACCATTCACAAGTAGCTCATGTTTGGGCATTTTCGTATCCTACGATAAGAGTGCATATGCATGTTTTTGATGTGCATTCGGTAAACCCTTTTCTCTTTGTAATTTTTGGAGTGGCTGTTAAAAAGCTGAGACTGCAGCTGTACAGAGATTGGACACAAGATGTCTTGCCTGAAAAATCAAAAGAGCGATCTGAGGACGTTCCCGCAGCTGCTGCAGCTCATCAGCATGCGTTTTAGTGGTGCAGAGAGAGGAAATTATGGCCATTATGGAAGATGGCAGACTTCTGTCCTTCCTAGTCGTTCCTAGCCAACCCCTCGTCAGCCAGGATGAAAAGCAGATGCCTTTTTTCTGGTTCGCTTGCTGATGTCTTCCTAACTGCCACTGTATACAGTACTCTAATCAGTGTGAGGGACTCTGATGTCCCCTGTGTGTGATTCCAAGGACATCCGGCTAATTTGTGGAACCCACTGGATGTTGTACTGCTGGGGGTGATACCACAGATCTGTGTTTGAACTCCAACTGATTGTAGTCCCGTGTTCTTTTTCACAACTCCTCATTATATTACGCTGTCTTTCCAGCTTCAACGCAAGATTTGTTGTCCAATTAAACTGCCTTTTCTTCCCTAAATGTTGTGGAGCTTTTATGCCGTCACCAGGGTTGTACAGTACCTGGGATTGTTCCTGCATTCTTTATACGTTGAACATGAATTATACACGAATGAGTATTCCATCCATCCATCCATCAATTTTCTTCCGCTTATCCTGTTAAGGGTGGTGGTGGGGGGGGGGGGGGGGGGGGGGCTGGAGCCTATCCCAGCGGCTTTCGGGCGAGAGGCGGCGTTCACCCTGGACAGGTCGCCAATCCATTGCAGGGCCAACACATAGAGACAGACAGCCATTCGCACTCACAGTCACACCTACGGTCAATTTAGAGCATCAATCAGCCTCGTCCCCTCTTGATGTCTTTGGACTGTGGGAGGAAGCTGGAGTACCAGAGAGAACCCACGCAGGAACAGGGAGAACATGGAGACTCCACACAGAAAGATGCCGTGCTCTAGCCGGGGCTCAAACCCAGAACCTTCTTGCTGTGAGGCGACAGTGCTGACCACTGCACCACCGTGCCGTGAATGAGTATTATAAACACAAAATGTTCTTCAAGTTTTCAAAACTATTTTCACAGAAAACAATATTTACTCCCAATAGATAAAAAGATACCATGAAATACAAATCAGAGTAAATAGAAGAATCAGCTTTTTCCCCCTAAAATATCGCATCATGCATGTAACCCATCAACCTCAAGTCATTTTTCAGAACACAGTATCTGGTTTGCCTCAATAGTTTATGACTCCATATCGTTCAATCAGAACTTTAATGATTAAATGTTAGTCAAATATTTGTTAGGAGGATAAAACAGATGAGAAGTATTTTGTCACTCTTGTGATGTCATCAGAATAATGTCATGTTGTGTGGACAGACATTGAGCTGCTGGCGGCCTGCAGAGAGGAGTTCCACCGTCGTCTGAAGGTCTATCACGCATGGAAGTCCAAGAACAAGAAGCGCAACGATGACGGCAGTGATCAGAGAGCTCCCAAATCTGTCACCGACTATGGTAAGCTGAGTCGTCTCCATCCCCCTGTTGCTCTTGAACCCTTCACCTGTGGATATGACGTCAGTTCTGCACCGTGCCTTGCTTTCATCAGCGGGGATTCATGACCTGCACCCAAATAACCTGCCTGTGCTTCGCATGATTCAATCAACCACCAACGCTACACGGCCTGAAAGCGCTGCTGCCGACTGAGTCTGTCAAAAATATTTATTTCTAATTAGCGGCTAACTGCCAGCCACGCTTTGTCAGGTTCACTGGCTGCTAGTATGACAGCCTGCTGCTTTGCTTGTTTCATTCACAACTCAACCAAGCATGCTTGTACTACAAACACACAAACCTTATTTAGATGCTTTCCCCTCATTTCCCTTTGTTTTCATCTTCCAAAAGCAAATATTAAGTTTGATGGGGAACAGGAACATTAGATTCACTGTTGCTTCTACCTTGACTAAATTTAGTCGCTTCTCTCTTTTGATATGATAGCTCCTGAAAGCCGTACTGGCTGTGCTTTGTTTGCCTCATATTTGGATCCTTGTTCTTGGCTGCTGCTGATGCAGCTGGGGTCTTATCAAGGCCACTTCACAAGAGCATAAAAGCTGCTTTACCTGGCTTTCATATATGATATTTGCTTGGGCATTTCCTGGGTCCTTTTTGATCTTCTATATTTTGAAAGCTTCATATTTTGTTTTCCGGCTCTTTGCCAAGGTTCCATTTTCAGACTCAGTGACAGACCCTTTATTGTGACTATCCCTCCAGTAATACTACTCAGGAGATGATCATCAGTCTACACTTTTCATATTTTATAACCACTAAAGCTCTAAGTCTCACTGAAGCCGAACAGAACCCGGCGCCTCCGATGACAGCCCAGCATCAGGAAGTGGCCATGAACCGCCAGCAACGCTATTTTCGCATCCCTTTCATCCGGCCGGCTGACCAGTACAAGGACCCCCAGAATAAGAAAAAGGGCTGGTGGTACGCTCACTTCGACGGGCCTTGGATTGCCAGGCAGATGGAGCTCCACCCGGACAAACGGCCCATTGTGTTGGTGGCAGGTGAGTGGATGGGCGTCTTTCATGTCCAGTACTGTAACCTTGCACTCCGATGAACTTTTTATTTTCCTTTTCGGAATCAACTGAGCAATTAATTATGCATTTGTGAGCAGAATTTTTTTTTGTTGAGTCCTTACATTTGAGCTGAAGTGGTTGTTTACCTTCATTCGGCCTGTTGTATGGGTGTTATCTGTGTATGTCTACAAACTTGGAGTCTAATTTCTAGAATGAACATTACGCCCAAAAACTTATGAAGACTCAAGAGTCATTTCTTCTTCTTCGTTATTCGTTCTTTGTATTCTCTGAGCCCAGGTGTGATCGAATGTACATCGTCTGTTCTCCCTTCCACCCCTCAGGGAAAGACGACATGGAGATGTGTGAGCTGAGTCTGGAGGAGACCGGTTTGACCAGGAAGAGGGGAGCTGAGATCCTGCCCAGGCAGTTTGAGGAAATCTGGGAACGCTGCGATGGAATTCAGTACCTAAAGAGAGCCATTGAGAACAAACAGGCCCGCCCCACCTATGCCACCGCCATGCTTCAGAGTCTTCTCAAGTGAACCACAGCGTCTCCGTTGGGCCCTGAAAAATGACACTCCTAACATAAACATGCACGTTCAAGGGGGTGAGGTGAATCTGTGGGATGGAACAAACTAGCTACAGAAAGCGATGCCCTGGAGACGCTCACTGTGTTTCCTCCCCAGTTTCCTTTTTTGCTGTGTGACACGTCACCAATGTCGACTTAGATTTATAGACTCTCGATTTATTGGCGTTCACCCCCTTTCTTCAATTTGCGCTTTAATGGAAAATCCCACCCCAAGGCCTTAAATTGCAATATGTCTGCACTCCACCCGAGAAGTCTTAATTGGTGTGTAGCCTTTTTTTTTAGCTATTAACCTGAAACCTTAATGTGTGGAAATAGGGACAATATTTAATTTGATTTTAGAGAAAATGTGTAGAGGCGCTTTTAATGGTGTGTGAGAGTCCGTCTCAAGTCATGTTTTATGTATGGGCTCGTAGTTATTAAGGATCCAATTACTGTTCTACATCTATACCAGATTAAAATCTAGGAAGAACATGAGAAAGTTTTCTTCCGCCTTGGAGTTTTTAGCGCTTATATCATGGATAGAAACTCGTGCATAAGGAGTCGGAGCATTTTATAGTAAGTAGAAATCTATTAGTTTGATGAAACGCAGCAACAATCGGACGAGGCCACACGTCTGTAGAAGCTGCGTGTGGTCATAGAATGTATTTTGGCTCCTGGATGCACTTTTCAACAAGTATGTAGCTTTTAGAGATCACTCCTTGCAGCTTATACGTGATACTTTTTTTAAAGGTTTGTTTGATATGCAAGAATATATAGAAGTTAGTTTTCATGTTTGCAGTTCCGTGGGCTGGGGTTTGTTTTACAGACAGTAATGTACGATGTGTGCTCTTGTCTTGTTACGCTGGCTGCTTGTTTCAATCCTCATGTCCCGCTTATTGTTGAGACTCATTATTCCCTTGCATTTGTTGCCTCTTCCATGCTTCACACTGGAAACCTGTCGAAAATTAAACATCGGCTCTCAAATATCCTTCAGTGATGGTTTGTCTGTAGTATACGTGCTAATTGACAAGTGTGAACAAGCCGATTCACCAACCCAGTAACACAGCGGTGAGCAGTCGGTCCTCTAAGCGGACCTGACATATAGCACCTAACAGGATTAGTGTGTAGATTGATTAAACAACAAATGCTAATGTACTGATGATGTCATCACGGACCTGAGGCCTATTAAGTGATCAACAGCATTAAACCAGATTTAAAGGTGCGCCGCAAACCTTAATCTCCACATACTGACAAGAGTTTAGCTATTACGCCGATGACATCACCACTATAAATATTTTCAGCCATAAATGAAGACATCCAAATGCTTTTATTGCAAAAAACCTTTTTATTGTGTAAAAAAAAAAAGTCCATATCTAAGGACAAATGATTAGCAAGTAAGTTGTCTCGAAGAGGACAAACCGATGGAAATATTCCTAGAAACAAGATGTCGTGACCGAGGTCAACAGCTTATACATTCATTCACTTTTTGGGACACACACAGTGATTAAGAATAGCATAAAAACAGTCAAACAGAACATACTGTACAGTCTAAGCCCAAGATACCACCATGTGTATCAGTTTGTACATAATAAATACCTCATTGTGAGGAAAGAACAACCTTTGCCAAGGGTATACAGGAAATGTTCCTACTGTTCAATATATATATAAAATAAATATGAACTTCCACTTAAATCCACCACACGTTTTTAATATCCACGGTCGTCTCTCTAAGACTTTCACCGCTAGGAACAACTCATCTCAATCACTTATTAACTGCTCTACTGTTATCAGACCCCCCCCCTCCCCTCCTCGGTGTTAAACACTTGTGTTGCTCGCTCCTCAGACGTGTCATCAGAGAACCGTCACTTCAAAACAATCGCTGTCTGATGTCCTTAAAAGACAACATGTTCTGTATTCATTTGGCGGTCGCCATGTCTGGATGAGACGAGAAGAGGAAGAGTGAGAAATAGTACCTCACGAACGACACTACGTATCCCGGCGGGTACATGTACAAGCAGAGAGGATCAATCACTTATTCATTTCCAAAGCACTTCATGCATTAATGTCTGTATGGAGACATCATTCCAAGGTTAGAATCTTCTCTCCGTCATTCGTTTGTAATGTCAAAGCAATGATTCTGTTAAAGACCAAAATCAATCACAGATGCATGCGCAGATGTTTACCTTTACACGCGTCGTAGAGCTGGAAAAACATTTGGTGGTTGAATATTAACACTTACTTAACAGGTATTGTGCTGCAAGTTAAACATATCGCCACATCACCCTGTATAACCTCACACTTCCCTGCTAACCTCTCCTTGGATTTATTGGTGTTTGTGTTCTGAAATCAAGGTTCCTCACCTCATTGTGTGGTATGCAGTGATGGAAGTCCACCATTTCTGAGACTAGCTTTTCAGATCTTGTGGTGTAGAGTTGTCTGGGGATCTATGGAAGGACACGAGGGGGGGAAAAAAATAAAGAAATAAGTTATATAAAAATAAAACCCTGACAGTGTTCACGCATCGTGCATCATGACTGTGGGATAGAAGCAGAGGCGCTGAAGGAGATGCAAGGTGAATAAAAGCAAACAAGAGGCTGCAGAAACGAGATGAACGAAGAGACTTCAACTTTTATCTGCAGCTAAAACAAAGCATGAAAAGGTTTGGATTGTGTAGATTTGACTTTCACCACCAGGAGAGAGAGAGAGAGAGTGTGTGTGTGTGTGTGTGTGTGTGTTAGAGCAGATTAGTCAGCTGCAGGTTCCAGGTTAGTGGTTTAGTCATTTGTGCCACACAGGCGGCAGCTCTGTGTACCTCAATACTCAGATGTATGTTTTCAACTGAGGCGTAACGTTCTTGCTCGGACTGAGACGAGGCCGAGCTCGAAGGACACGGCAACGTGGACACTTGAGTTAAGACACCGTCATCGTTCTCAAATACAGGGTTCTCCCTCAAAGTGTTCTCAAAGGCATAAGGAGCGAGACTGTGCCTACAATATGATAAGAGATCAAGGGCGATGGACGGGAAGGACACAGAAACTACATCACGGTGAATACAAGGGTCAGAAACCACAGGGGAGGGAATCCTACTTACACCAAAGTCACTGCCGTTTTCGCCTTGAGACATTTCTTGTTTATGAATATCAAAACGCCGATTACAGCGCAAACGAGGCAGAGGCTCCCCAGCAGGCAGGTGATAATTAGAGAGGGGTCTAACGGCATCGACACCAGCTCGTTGCAGCGTTCTCCGTGGTAGTGCCAGTATTTACCTACGGGGCATCTGAAACACACCGGGAGGAAAACAGAGCTTATAGAGAAGCACACAAATATACGAGCCACAGCAGTTTCCCAGTACACCCACAGTACTTTACTGTATGTATCAAGTATATTAATAACAACTCACTAGTAGCATACCTGACATGTACTGTGTCAGTACTTCTTGGTACCAACTTAACCCAGTTTAAGTCTAATACTTTGAATTATTTTTGAGGTACAAAATAAGTCAACGAGTATTATTTTGTACTGCAAATATTCTGTGAACTACAATAATCAAATATTTTCTGTAGTAATCTTTAATATCCTTGAATTGTTTTGCTAGTTTTATACTCCACAGTACTTATTCCAAAAGTAAAACTTTCAGTACAAGGCCTTTGGTAGATTTTATCCTTGTATCGTCAAGTATTTTTCCAGCACAAGACGAAAAGGGGTAGAAATATACCTTTGAATTTTCTAGTATAACCCAAGAAGACAGTTCAAATATTCTTAATGTCAATAATAGTACATCAATGCAAAATCTTACTTTTATTACTAACAACGAAATACTTCGATCACTCTAGAAGAAACTTTTTTCATTAATGAATAAATTGCAGTGTGAAAATAGATTTTAAAAAATCATTTTGAACAAATAGCCCTTGATGTTAATATAAATCAAGTTTTTTTTAGTTCTTATGGATTGCAGGTGCTGATTGTGTCCCTCGCCCAGTAGGCTGCAGATATTTGGAGGAGACTAATAAAATATACCAAAGGATTTGACTCGAACAGAGAGAATGAGAACAAACTGTAGTTGATGTTTTTTTTCTCTCACGTCTCCGGTGTCCTTGAATGCACCCCTAAGAGGTTTTTCACTTCCTGCGTACGCTCACGATTGTGTTGCAGCACAATCAAATAACTTTTAAAAACTGCGGTAGATTGGACGCTACAATACTGAAATAGGGATTAAAAAAAAATCATTTTTAAAATGTAAAATGGAACTTTTGAAGAAGTCAAGGTCGTGTTGTCTTTTGTTATCTCCTGTGTACCTGCAGGTGGCCCCGTGTCCCGGTATGATTTCACACAGGCCTCCATTCAGACAGTAGTCCGGCTGTAAAGAGCAGGTGCTCTGACACGGCAGACCGTCCTCGGTGCTGTAACCCGGGTCACACAAACACTCCGCCTCGTTGGTCCAACTGTTTACAACACAGCGGGAGAACTCGTTGCAGGCCAGGAACTTACAGGGGTCCGCTTGGTCAGCTGCAACCGACAAGAGACAAAGAGACGTGGTGTCACATTCAAATGAGTCCACCTGTCAACTGTCAGCATGCTCGATGGAGACGTGAGAAGACATTTTGATTGATGAGGGGGACTTTTAAGTACGGCACGCGTAATGAGATCAAATAAAAACCGGCGGCAAGCCAATGAGATGCATCCTGTTTACAGAAGACGGCGGAGCGAGGATGCCGACTGTGGAAAGGGACACTGCAGGAACACTCCCTGCTTCTTGTCAGCATCTTCTTCTAATTTTGCAGTTGTTTCACTCACAAAGTAGAAAATGTATTTTTTTTGCTGAAACCTCTCGAGGTTCTCTGTCATCATCGCTGACAGGAAAAGCACTCAGAAGATGCTGCTGATCAATATTTCTGTCACAGACGTTTATAGGGACGAACTCGTGTGTGGGTGTGTGTGTGTGTGATGAAAAATGAATGCAATATTAAAAATTCAAACTCCATTTTACTTTTTCTTTTAGCGCTATAACTTTATATCATTCAAACAGAACAGATTGTCTCGAAAAAATAGAAATCACTAAAACTGCTTACGGTACGGAATTCAAGATTTTCTACTTTATTATACTTCAAAAACGATCTACAAAGGACTTCAAGTGGCATTGGCAAGATTTTAACGTCCAATTGATGTCACCGCAATGATTTTTTTGGCATTTAATGAAAATTAAATGGATTGCATTTAATAGATGTTCGAGTTTTCTTGAAGAAGTGTGCAAATAAATGAACGGCATCAGAAATCTGAAGCCGATTTTAAAAAACAAAAAAAGTGCAGGCATCTCACCCGGTTCTATTTCTAAAGAGCGACTGTCGATCTCGATGTCCAGCCGTTTCGATGCAGCGTTACAGAAGTCTTCCAGCACACAGTGAACGGCCTCCGTCACGTTATACGGGACCGGCTTGTCTAGTTTCATCTTGCTGTTTACTACAACGCTGCCATTCCTGAAGTTGAGGATTTCCAGCTGTTTGAATCCAGTCAGATTAGACTGCAGGTAGGGAAGAAGCTGCAGGGGAGAGAGGGGGGGCGCGTCAGTCCGTTTGTTGAATCAAATCCTTCAAATTTTGGACTCATTTTTTTCAGTTAAGCGTTCAGTACAGGAAGAAAGGTTGAAAAAGCAGAGAAAGAGATTATTCGACTATGAATGATTTTGATCTTAGAGGCTACAAAGGCTTGTTTCTCAGAGGATGAACTTGAATTTTTAACGAATAAACCAGCATCAGATTCAGATTTGTGTCGTCCTCTGAAGAAACCCAGAGTAGCAGAATCTCCACTTCATCTTGTGTTTACTTCCGCAGTGACAGAACCGAGGTTGACGTCTTATTTTGAATTATTCAGGTCACTTTTTTTCCCTCTTTTTTTTTTTTTTAAACAGTCTGATCGCTATGAATAGCCCATCATTAAATTTTGATGTGAGCGTGAAATGCTGCCGTGATTACACTGCGCTGTAATTAGATCCAAACCAAATTTAGCTTTATAAGCATTAGAGCGCATAACGTGGCGATTCTAGTCACGGAGGAGTGAGAGGACACATGATGAAAAGATCAGGCGCTTAAAAAAAAAAAAGACTTGCACGACAACAGAATGATATGCAGAGGATTTTGTCTAAAAGGCCTAAACAGCTGAGACTCAAGTGCAACAACAAACAGCTGTGCTGGGGAGAGATGGGATTTAGCCATGCAACAGATTTAAAAATCATTCCATGCAATTTTCCACATTGTTGCATTTTTTTTTTTATCTATAAATCCCCGCAGACTTGCAGCCGAGTTAAAGCAATCTCCTATTTGATGACTCGAGCTTTTTTTTGGGGGGGGGGGGGGGCAAGTCAAGCAGCTCGGGTAATGGACCTGCATCGTTGTCCATCGATCTGAATTGCTCCACTTCCAGCCACTTGACGTTGGTTCACTACAGACGAAGCCAACATTAAACCAGCACAGTGTGAGAGGCAGAGATTACGATGCTTTAGCTGGCCTGGCTGTGGAGCGGGAGATAAGAGGCCTTAAGGAGCTCTGCTCTGATCGGGTTACTTCACTTATCACTGGCATACAGTTTACTGAGGCTAGCTCCCTGTAGCTAATAGTCTCTGGGAGAAGAAGAGAGTCCAACATCTCAAACACAAGCCATGCAGTGCAGCAAGACTTGTCCAAGTGGCACTCCCGGATTAGATCATCTCGATAGCCTCTAAGGTGGACGTGACATCACAACAGACCTCGACACGGCGAGGAAAACGGCCTCTAAACATCCATGATACCATCAATCACACGAGAGGTTACACATGTATCTACTGGTTCTTGTTTAGGAAAAAACACAGTGAAACATCCCTCCTCTGATGTCAGAAAATAAAATATCACCAGGAATATTAATGCCGCCGTGCTTCATGATTTATCGTCATTCCAAAAACAAAAACAACAAAAAAAAAAAACCTCCATGTCCAATCTTATTGGTTGCTTCACAAACCAGTAGGTACAGGAGTAATAGAGGTAAACAGGGGGGCGGTACTGGAGCGCGCTACTGCAGGCCGATGCTTCATGTGTACACACGCATGCATGTGCAGTGTCACAAATGTATCCAGCAACATTCGGATCGTTTAAATGGGCTACTTGGTCATTTCTAAACCGTTTTGGACATTCTGGGATTCCCTTTTCATGAATAGAGCCCATTTAAAGGAAAATAAGTGGACTATTCCTAATGGGTTATTGACCATAGACAGTAAATACTTACCAGCTCAAACATCTGACCACAATAGTTTTGCCGGGAAGCTATAAATCAATTAATGAGGAGGAAAACTGCAGAAACCACAGTTTGGGCAACCATTAAAGTTTGGAGATGGAGTGTTATTTTAGTTTTGCATGTATCTTAAATTTGTATCCTATGATCCAGGGATTATTTGTGTGTTTTTCTCTCTCTCTAAAAAAAAAAAAAGTCAACAAAACCTACGACTCGACACACAGAGAAAATGACCTATTTATTCTTCCTCCTGCCTCACATTCCATCTGCTCTTTGCCTTCTGATTTCTTGCCATGCACCTAAAAGGTTGAGGCCTTTACGTAACTCTGAGTGCAGGGCACCTGTGAGCCAAGCCTAAAAATACAAGCCCTCCGCCAACCCCGGGGTAAGCCTTGGAACTAAACATCTACGTCAAGCCATGCTTCTGCGTCTGATGAACGCTATCAGGTGCTTGCTTTACAGACGCTTGCCTGCAGCTGAGACACTTTTAAAACTCAATCTGAGAAAAAAACCAAAAAAAAGCTTCCCCTTGGAGAAAAAGTTCAGAGTTTTTTGTTTTTTTTTTAAAAACATGCAAATGCTTTGACAATCTTTCATCTATTTTATTGCATCGACTCCTCAAAACACAGAAGTACAGTTCACTCTACGGGACCACGGCGGTCCATACAAACAGGACTGATGTTGCGCTAAGCTGATTGGAACCATTAATAGCACAATGTGTGTGGCGCAGGAACCAAGCGGAATTACTTTAAAGCTTCTTAGCACGAGTCACAAACCTCTGCTTCCACAATGACTCAGGCAGACCCAGGTCTCATGATTCAGACTAGTTAGCACTCTACCTCCGACTAAACCTCGCCAGTAGAACCACCCAAACTGCACGAAGATGGCCAAACAACCCTCTGACTAAGAGTTCTATCATGCTATTCTGCTGCAGAACCGTTCACTATTCCGGCAATCATTCGATCGATCGATAAATCCTTTATATTTAAGGCCTCCAACACACTGTGTGATATCAACATGTACAAAAAAAAATAATAATACGGAAGATTATGAGGGAAGATTTTTTTGTTGCACACTGAGATTAAAATCAACAAGTAAAAAATGTAAAGGTTAAAAAAAAGTGTTGGTGAACACATCACCGCATACAATTGAGGAATTGGTGAGATTGTTATTTTTACTGCATGAAAAGGTGTGAGGTGAAAAGGTGAGCGCGGGAAAAAAAAGTAGAACAACTTTGCAACGGAAATTGCGTTCGCTCATCTCGACATTTTGATTTTACCCTCGACATGTAAGACAAAAAAAGCTTCCTCCTTTCATTTTTTTTTTCTTCGTGCCCTAAGAAACTTGAAATTAGTGTACATAGAAATATAAATACTATACATTCTCATGGAGTGAAATTACAATTTTCTGATACAAGCAGCTGCGCGGTATGTTGCACCTGAGGTTTGTGTCAAAGTACAAAGAAAATTACAACACATGTTTTGCATGTGACGTTGTTCCTTGGAGGAATAGTTCACCGTTTTGGGGGGAAAATACGCTTTGTCACCTTTGGAATGCTTGGAAGGAGAAAAAAGTCCATCGACTAGAAAATTCAAAGTTGTGACATTTTAGTTTCCTCTGTTTTACCAAATGGTAAAATCACATCAGGTGAGTTTCAGAGACTTATTTGTATCGTCCTCATCGAATGAACATTCCCCCCCCCCAAAATGTTTTACTATTCCTTTGACCGTTTTTGTTGTTGTTGTTTTTTTGCACGTTAGCTCTTAAAACAGAAGCCAACTTTTTGATTTTATCTCAAAATTTCAGAAAAAAAACCCAAACATCCGTGGACACAAATTTTTACATCCTGCTGAATTTTTTTTTCCCGTGAGAAAATCACATTGAAGACAATTAAGGCCAGAAACACTCAAAACTAGCTGGTAAGAACGAAGTCTCACACAAAAACACAAACGATGAGCAGCTGCGACAGGAAGTGTGTGGAGGAAACAAAGCAGACGACAGGAACGGAAGGTTTTA
Source organism: Aulostomus chinensis (assembly GCF_037954235.1). Taxonomy (NCBI): domain Eukaryota; kingdom Metazoa; phylum Chordata; class Actinopteri; order Syngnathiformes; family Aulostomidae; genus Aulostomus; species Aulostomus chinensis. The sequence goes on along the minus strand of NC_141336.1, from coordinate 16,644,267 downwards.
GAAATGTTAGGTGCTTTCAGTTTGTTAGATCCGTTTCAGAAAAGTTAGGAAAGAAATAGAAAAAAAGGTCATGCTCTCTCTGAGGCATCAGACATGAAGTTCCAATATGGAAAAAAAAAAAAAAAGAAAAAGAAAAAGAAAAAGAGAGATACCGGTATGGAGGCTAAAGTTGTCTGTCTCTTAGGCCCAGATTTACTGGAGGCTCCAGGATTTGGCGAGTTTCTGGACCCAGAATGCTGTGTCTAAGTGAAAAATAATCATTTGACTTCATTCTGTTTATACTGCCCTGGAAATTAAAGCATTTACTTACTTCACTGCATGAATATGGTCTTCGTTGTAAACTGCATGATATTTTTTATAAAAATAAATAAATAAATAAAGCGTATTAGGAGCAAATAGGAAATGAATTTTCTAATATTTTTCGGAGAAGAATAGCAGCAGTGAGGATAAGGCTTGCTGCAAAGTGCATCCTCACTTGTGCAGGACGACAAAATCCGGATTAAGCACCAACTGGGGGCTCCTCTCAAATATGTAAGGGAACACGACAACTTTTCGTAAAATCCTCCCTAAAATTGGACAGGATGGATATGCTTCTTTCCACTGTACATGCATTAGGGAGCCACCACGTAGAGCTGTACACCAGCTGAGCATAAAGAATGCAGGTGGATGGGAAGTGTTAGCTTACTTCACTCAAAAGTAATCCAATAGATGAAGTTCAAGATATCAGTTTGCCAGTGAGATATCGTCCTCTCTTACAAAGTCAGCCATGATCAGGAGTTGCAGTTGCTCTTCTTGTTGTCAACAAATGTTTTTTTTGGGAGGTTTTTTTTGCAATCAAGTCACTCCGCCTCAGAAAAGTAGTTCTGGCTAAGAGTCAGAGTGGAAAATGACAGTGTCTGTTATTTTCAAGTACTGTTCTATAATGTTGTGCTCATCCACAGTGCTTTTAATGAAGGCAAAGAACATTTGAGAAGATTGTATCTGATGACTTTTGAAGCATGCTAACGCTTCCCACCCGCGACCACTCATTGCGCTAAGCTAACTAGCGCTCAGCATGTCTCTGTGGGTCCAACCTCCCTAATGCATTCACAGAGGAGAGAAGGGTATCCGTCTTCTTGTCTGGTTCTGGGGACGATGACAAATGAGTGTATTTTCCCAAAACATTGGCTCCTTCAAAATTAAGTTCAATACTGCATATCATACATACGTGTCTCTAAGGAGTTACATGAGAATATATGAGAATAAAGAATGCACAAGCATGATATCCAGCACAAAAGCTTGTGTACCTACCAGCTCCAGAAAGGTATTCTCCAGGGATTTATACTCTGGAGAGCTCTTGTTGAACAGGTCATCAGAAAACATCATGTTAGTGACCCTCAAGCTAAAGAACACCACTAACTCCTTGCTCCTGTCCACTGCTGCCATCACAGGAGTGCTGGCTTGTCTCATAGCCGGTGCAGCCGTAGACTCGTACGGCCGCTCATCCGACTCTGATGGGAATCCGCTCCCGCTGTCTTCTCCCAGAGGCTCAGTCACCTTCGCCTCTGTGTCATTCCGACTCGGTCCTACATCTTCCTGAACGTCCTCAGGAGGATGGCTGACCAGGGTTACCCCACTATGACCTCCACTAGACTCATCAGGGGTTTGTCCGCTCTCCACTGGGGACGGTAAAGTCTCTTGGTTTGACACGGGTTCGATGCCTTGAACCGCGTCCTCGTGAGATGATAGTGTGGGGACCGGGACAACTGCTTCTGTGACATCACGGTCAGAAGACTCCGGCAGGGTAACCACCTCAACAGGAGCGTCGGTGATCACTGTTTCAGGTTCTGGAGTTGGTGAGGGATGCCCAACCGCCATGTCAGCTGGTCCAGAGTCTTGCAGAAGGAAAGTATAACCAAGAGTTAAGTCATTAGATCTCACTGCTCCGATTTTTGGAGCTTTTAGATAATAGATTTGATTTACAGTTTTAAAAATCGTACTAACAAAAAAGACAGTTTCAAAATAAAAAAAAGAAGAAGCTTGAAATGGTCCCTCTTCATAATGTCCTACAGATTGCATCACATGTCTATGGTATTAACATAAATGAAAACTACTTAGAACACCCAATCATTTTATACCCACTTCTCCATTTCTGACACGTTTGCTATATTTGGAAGCGATATTGGATTTCAAATACAAATTTGAGGACAGTTTGTCTGCCCAGCAGGAGTTCGTAATGACCGACCACCAGCAGGCCCAAGTGTGTTAATGGATGTTTTAGCACCAGCGGGGAACAACTCACCCAGCAAGTCTGACGCACTGCCATGCATCTGCCGTCCTATAACAGCTGGCTGGTTTTACTCAAGATAAAGTCACTTTTCACACTTGAAATATTGACAATCACAACGATTCTCTCTGATCAAAACTCAGAAAGTTGGCGGTTTAAGTTTGAATTCGTAAGCGTCTGCACTTGGGTTTGAGGTTTGTTTTGTCATTCTGCTTGAATGAACCCTGAGAAACACTCACCGTCCGTCACCTGCTCCTCAACGTCAGCCTCACCTCCACCGTCCAATTCGGTCGGAGGCTCCTCCTCCACCTCCAGCTCTGCGATGGTTTCCAAGATTGTTTCTGAGGATATAACATCAGCGAACTCTCCCGCAGCGTCATCTGCAGACTTGCCCTCCTCCTCCTCCTCCTCCTCAACTGCTGATGCTATCAGTGGAATCTCGTCATTCGTGGCAGCAGGACCAGACTCTGGCTGGATGTTTGGGATGAAAGGCACAAAGGTGTGTGTTTGTGGTTTGACTGTAGAACCTTCCACAGAGTTTTCTATCGCTGCCACTGTGGGGTAGAAGCTCAGGGTGCTGTCCTCCCACATGGCCTTGGTGGCGTCTTCAGATAGGACGCCATCAACAGGATTTATGCCGAGCTCCGCCACTGAATAAACTGTTGTCACTGGAAAGAAAGTCATAAAAATGAGATAAGATATTTATTCAGCGCCAGTTTTTTTGTATGTGTGTGTGTGTGTGTGTGTATGTGCGCGTGTGTAATGTGAAGCTAATGTGAAGCCTCACCAGCCTCAAAGTTGAGCGTCTGTATGTCCAAAGGGAGAGACGGTTCCTGTTCTAAGGCTTTAACGATGATTTGCTTCAGTTTAGGTGCATTTACATCCTCATTCGTCTCTGCCTCCGGCTCAACAACTCCCCCAGGTTCATCACTGAGCTCCGTTTCTCCGTTAAACACCACAGCGTAACGCATAGACACATCCTGCGATCTGATGAACACAAGAACAAAAAAACACACACACAAGTGATGGGTGTCGGCTCACATTTCAGAGCCATATCCCATTTTTGGAGGGTATTATAGTTTCTCTTTGGGATTTGATAATAAAGACAACTGTAAAAAAAAAAAAAAAAGTTGGTTTAGAATACAAATGTAAGACATTTGTTTTGTCTTACATTATCTTTTGCGAACACACACCCGCACACACACACAAAAAGAAAAATCAATCATTACAAGGCAAAAATAACGAGGTCAACTCCTCAATAAGCCCCGCCCCCCGTCAACTCACCGGAATCCCAGAACACGAATTTCTTTGAATCCTGGAACTTTTTCAAACACTTTAAGCATCTACGAAAGAGAAGCAAGAGGAAGAAAATCAGATATTCAAAAAAAATAATAAAATAATCTGACAGAAGAATGTTTTTTTTAATCAGTAAGCTATTATACAGAGTTGTCCATTGACCATCTGTATAACCTGGTTTGGTGTTTTTAAAGTTTTTAGAAATGCCAAGCTGACAGAACCACTTCAAGTCCTTTCGAATCATCTACCAATGGCATCGCCTCCAAGCTTGTGACAAGGCTGCTTAGCTCATTTGAAGAAGTTATTTGACTCGTCAGTAAATACAACTTGAAGCTTTGCTGCATCTTTCATTGTGTTATTTTCTTCATACAACAAAAAGGGCACGCATGACCTGAATTTGGCCGTCGGAGTCGTAGCTGTGTTTGTCCACCTGTTTGTTAGGGTTATGCGTCAATTATGAGGTCGAATGTCATCGAACTTGGTGGAAGGATGCAGGGTGGGTGAAGGGGGAACCCGTTAAATGTTTGGGTAAATTAATCGTAGCGCCACCTGGTGGCAACAGGAAACAATGCGCTCTCACTGACGGGTCCATCATATCCGACTCAAATGAGGTGAGAAACACCTTTAAGAGTTTTGTGATTGTGTTGCCGTGAGTGGGTTTTCTTGTTGAATGAGTTTACCGCCGTGATATAAAATGAGTTCAAGTTTAATTTTGTGTTAATATTTTATAGTTAAGGGGAATGAAAAGTAGACTTTGAATATCAGTGCCTCCATTTGATTGACAAAAAGAGCCAGCTGGCTTCTTCTCAGGATAAAAATCAACTGGCGACTGCAGAACAGTGACATGGAGGAATAAAGATCGCAGCACAACATTAACCGACTGCGTCTGACATTTAAAGCTACATTTGAAGCAGTTCAGTGTGCTACAACTGACATACTAATGAGACATCTAACTTGAAAACAGCACTTAACCCCGGCGGAGGGGAAAGCTCTCAGAAGGAATTGTTGTCTTGCCTGAAAGAGCAGTGACAGTGCTGCTGTATGTCAAAAGCTGCCTGATATTAATTATCATTTTAAACAGTCATTTGATCGCATGAACCGTCGGCGCTCTCATTTTATACGAACAAAAATCTTCTGTCGTCCCTTAAAGAAGAGGACACGATGTACGTTTTGTATCCGGCAGCTGAAAACGGTTCGGCACGCTGCTCAAACTTCTTGTTGAGGACATTGATTTTTAGTTAAAAACAGGGTGAAGGCTTCACTGTTGATCAGCTGACCCTGATTCAGCCAACATTCAGCTCTTTCCATTCAAACTGCAGACTGATGGACCGGATGGACAGAAGCTGCTGTAAGCGTGTCACTCAATGCCTTCTTAGTCAGAGATAATCTAAATGATTAGATCTCTCTATTCCAGGCTCACGGTCATTTACAAGTCTTATCAAAAGTCCTTTGGGTGCAACCTTAAAGCTGTTAAATCAATCAGGGTAAGTGACAGTATGAGGAACTGGCAGAAGTCACTTTGAGAGAGTGAAGATTATAGGTGGATGCAGGGGAGCAGCAGAGTTTTGTCAGTAAAGTCGTGCAAAACAGCTTCCTCTCACCCTATTCGTGATCTCTCTGGTGATGTCATTGTACTCCGGAGCCTCGGGGTGACGGAGCAGCTCACTGTACACGGGGTCTACGATGGTGACGCTGAACTCAACAATATACTCCTCATAGTTCTCTTTTATCATGTTGGGATCTTCTTTTATCTGGCAAAGAGGAACAGCAACAAAACAAAATAAAATATAGCAGAGATGAAAAAAAAAGAGAGAGAGATTCAGTCTGAAAAATGAGATTGTAGTGGATAACTTACTGGTTCAGCGTCTGTTGGAAGTAGAATGAGCGGAGGAGTCCAGGTACCTGAGACAACAACAGAAGTTAATGTAGGGTACTCTGAAAATCAGGTTATGTAGTTGTGCTCCTGTCTACAACTCACATTCTCTTCCAGGCATCGGCGTGACAGTTAGAATCCTGTGAATAACAATAATAATGATAATAATAATAATGTTGATGATATTTTATGAACATACAGAGCTCAGTTTTTGCAAACACAGAGGAAACTATGCAAGAAGTTTGCACGTACCCCTCAAGTTCTGACTGCTCGGCGATTCTCTGAAAGCCAAAAAACAATTATTCCAGATTTGTGTTCAAAAAAATTACATTCATCACATGGCCATGTCGGAATCTAGTCACTTAAGAGATGAAAAAATGTAATAAATTGTGATTTCACCATGACTTGTTAAGTAAGTGAGATCACGAGAGAACTGACACAAAAGTTAAGAAATGAGCGCACATGGAACCTGTATGAGGTTCTGCCTGAAGCCACAAAAGGCTTCTACAAGTAAGGTAAGTAAGGGATTTTGCATTTCTTTTGTAGTCGTAGTTTTTTTGTTGTTGTTTTCATTTGGTAAGAACACTGCGTTGGTGCAGGACTCACCCTGGCCACCATGTCCAGGTGCTCCTGAGAGCTGCTAAAGTTCAGGGCCAGGTCGTCCATGCAGAGGTTCTCGTGCTGGCAGGTGTAGACCCAGTCTCGGTACTCCTCCGAGTTGGGGACCCTGTCCAGGAAGATTCGAAACGCCTCCCAGATTGCCTCCTGACAAACTGAAGAGAGAGAGAGAGAGAGAAAAACAATCATTCATCTTAGCCGATACCTTTTGTTTCTCAAACGTTCTAAGAAGAAAAATCCAGCTCACATGCAAATAAGAAGGAATGCAAATATGTTTGGAGAACACAAAAGCTTTCTTTATTGGCAACAAGGACAGGCAGCACTTCAAATGGGAGTTACAGCATGAAGAAATCAAATAAGTGAGGTTATTGGTATTGATCTTTGCATCTCTGCATGTGGGTGGTTTACTGTGATTCAGAGGGTTTTTTTGGTAAAATTATTCTATTATTCCCTGCAGGCAATGATTTTAGTGCCACTTAAACAGTTTGCAATGCCTCCCAAATGTGTTAAATCACAAAATCTATTTAATGTGATAAAATAAGAGCGGGGGGAAGAAAAAATAGTAATGTGCATTCCAATGAATATCAACTTGGATTTTTTTGAAATGTTGCATCTGCGTGACTTTTTTTTTGGTGAAGAATCAAACCGAACGATGACATCCTGAAGCTTCAGCAGGAGTTAGCTCGTGGTGAACAACCTCCACATCGTCCCAACACCTTGAGGCCACAGGGATTTTTTTTTTCCTGTTCTTTGACAAACTCAACTCTGGAGCAATGCCATTACCTCCAGTACACCGACTTAATCTGCTTCGTTCGAAAAAAAAATCACACAGCAGCTGCGGCACCACGCTTTTTTTTTTTTTATTCTATACGCAGGAGGTACACCCCCACATGAAAAGTCATGTCATGGTTGCGTGTATCTCTGTGAGTAAGTAACAATTATTTATCTGTGTTTGAAGGTTCAGTGAGGTTTGGATGATAGAAAACCTTTAAAGCACACGATTTTATCCAGTTCATCCAAAACAGATGCACATACGGCATCATCAGGTACACGGCTCACTGGCGTGGATGCACCAGCATGTTGGTGCCCATTTTAGGCCTTAAATGTCTTCCCATTTGTGCCTGGTGAGAATGAACAGACTCGACACGGCTGAAACTGCATTCTCCCTGTTGCAGGAACACAAATTATGATTTTCCAACTCATTCATATCACAATCATGTGAAAAGATTCTTCTCAAAGAGGGCCGGATTATGTTTGTATGCAGGGAAAGGACACATCTGTTCTATGGTTGAATTTCTCTGCATGAGGCGATAGCCCACCTGTCAAAATACAAAGTTTTTCAGGAGCATTAATGAACGTAGAACACAAAGCAGGTCCAGCTGCCTTTGCACCGAGGTTGCATGATCAATGATGACTGATAATCCTCAGACGTAGGTAGCAGCGTTTTATAATACTCTAAAACTATCATCCTTTTCACGAAAAAAACATGCAAAATGTGTCAAAATCGGAATCTGACCGCAATTTCATTTACAGTTTACCTCATTTACCTCGGAGCTTGTAGTAGGCCCGATGGCTGCCGATGACGGCTTTCATTGTCTCTTGGGGACAGACTTTGACCCCCGTGGTGAGGATGGTTGACCTTTTTATCCGACGTCCATCCTGATCAGGTCTGTAACTGGTGGTGTGTCTGATTGGTCTAGAAGATTCCAGAAAATGTCGATACTTCGCATCCCTGAGTCCAGAGAAACCGTGGTCATGAAGGTCTGCAAGAGCAGTCAGTGACGTTGAGAGAGGAAAGAAATGTGTTAATGCAGCTCGTGATTGAGGTCTTTGGTGATAACTGTCATAATTATGTCCTATAAATATTTTCATATCATTTCGGGGCATTTTAAGCCTTTGCTTGACAGTCAAAGTTGAGAGTGCATGTTTCAGCTAACGGTCCGGCCAGAATGGTCTCATGTCAGGGGAAGATACGTACTCATACGTTCTGTGGTGATATTTTAATCAAGAATATTACAGAATTTTTCAATTATTGAGGCTGCAGATGATTAAATCTTTGTTCGTCAAACACTCAGCATCCCTAAAACCTCTGCAGAATCTTGCCGTTTAAAACATGTCGGCTTCTTAGACATTTAACCTGAGGGGAACGATAGAAACGGAAAAAGATCCTTTAAAATGTCCTTTGAATTTCAGATTAAAAGGAGAAAAAAAAACAGCTGAGTCACCTAAAGAGCAAATAAAACTGATGGAGTGACAAATAAAACCATTTGCAGCAATTAAATGCACACTTATGTGACACGCAATTAAACCGTTTTCTCTGAGTGTTGATCGTTTTGCTCTCGGGTCAGTGTTGTATTTGCACACTCATTCGGTTTGATTCAGCAGGAAAAAACAAAAAAGGTAAGAAACAGTGACGCTCAGCTCTCATCTCTGATCCGGTTATCTCCTTCCATCTAGTCAATTAGCTCAGTCGATTCCTCTCCACGCACCCTTGTTGGCAAATGGCGCTCAAGTCGCCTTATTAAAGCTGCTTCAGGCTTCCTGCTTTTTTACATGCCATCATGCAACGCCCGCCTGCCCCCCCCCGATTTAATAACTTCTGACATAGTTGCTGACGCTCTTTTGCATCCCTTTGCTGCTCCCTCTGCCTTTGGCTTTCCATGAACACTCACAGAAGGTCAAGGGAGGTCCCCCAGATCAGAGCCGCAGCACCAGGTTGAACTTATCGCAACGCAATTAAAATGTGGGTTGGGTTTTTTTTGTAGTGATGAAAGTGGTGCTGACTGAAGTTATCTCAATTCTCCAGCCCTCTGATCTGTTTATTTATAGCACTTTGACTTTGGGATTCTATCTAACCGAAACATCTCTTTCATGTGCAGTTACTTACTCGAGCGGCACGTTCACTCTGGCGTAAAAAAAAACATGTCTGGAGCTCCAGAGGTGCTGGTTTGTAACTTGGAAGCCTTCATTTGAAATGCAGGGAAAAGTGGCCCAGATGCATAGCCAGAGTTCAAGATGAAGGCTTCTCTCAAGAGAATGTTGTCGACATGCCGGGAGGTGAGTTGACCTCCTCAGCTGCAGCACTGATCTGCGAGGAGTGGCTGAGGTTGCATCCAGGTGTGAATGTGCAGCAATGAAAAATGTGGCGTTAAAAAAAGAAGGAAAAAAAAAGCTATCAGCGAACCTGCGCCGCAGCTTTGACTGATTAGATTAAAATTCCCACCACAAAAAGATAAACAGCACAAAAAAAAAAAAAACTCCCACCACAAAAAGATAAACAAAACAAACAAACAAACAAAAACCTGTCACACCATAGAAACAAAGCTATTTTTCAAAGAAAGGCATTCATTGTGATGCCAGGTGGCAAACCTTCTTAAGACATAATCCGAGCTTTATTTGCCCCCAAAACACAGACTGGAGGTCATCAGACCCGAATAACAAAAACCTGCCTTCTCTGGATTAAAGAATAAAATACTGGTTACAGTCCAGCATGCAAGGTTTACACTTGAAGCTGTAGCTGGTAGAGATGCTGCGTTTTTGTGCAAATAAATAAATCAAGAAAGTTACTTTGATACTTGATCTTCCAACAGAATTGTTTATCGATTTAGTGGAGAAAACGAAACCCCAGCAGAGACCATATGGAACCGTACGTGTGTTAACTTTGTATTTTTCGTGGGAGGACACAATATATGGTGAACACCTATGGGAGCTTTTACGACATCATGAGCTGACTGAACGCAATAAATTGGATTGGCACCAAATATCAGAGAAATAAACTGCTGTCATGATGTTGGAGTACTTGACTTAATAGTTACTTAAATATTAATGTCCTCTAAAAATGTCGATATCTGACAAATTATCCTCTCGTTTAACACGTTTAATAAATCAATTCTCCATGACTGCGTTCTCATTTTTTGCCTGTAATAACTGCATATCTTTGGCAAATCCCATTTGGTCCGTTAGGTTGTGTTTATTTTTAATCCGCTCATGTATTTATTCAGTTATAAATGGCTTGGAGATGTGGTGAGGATCTCATGTGCTTGTCCTTGTTGATGCTGGTGTTAAAATTTGAATTGGCAATATTACTATAATTACTCATACTTTTACATATTCTTTGTTTTGCATGTTTGCCATCCTCCATGTTTTATGAGGGCACTAAAGCGGTCTGTCCCTCTATTACATTTGAAACTAAGAACCTGACGTTCGAGCCCTAACGAACTGAGTGGCTGCATCATTACGGCTCTCCCCTCAGATGTTGTTTTGTCATGTTGCTGGATAGGCCGGTAGCTCTGGATGTTCCAAACAATCTACCTTTGTAAAGCTCCTGATGTTATGTTGAAACTGACAAACAGCCCGTGGCGTTGCTGCGTGGGTGTCAGGGATATTGTAACTACCTCTGTTATGGTGACAAATGTGTTGAGTTGACTACTTGCACGTAGAACCCGAGCCAGAAAACAAACCCACAACACAAGAATTCATTCATGGGGTTTTTTCTTGACATGAATAGCGCAGCGAGAGAAGGGAAAAAAAAAAAACTGTTAATCACTTTCTTTGCCTCAAATCCAAATTTGGCACAAAACCAACAACAGGGAAATAGTGTGGGGGTATATTATCCCCTGTTTTGTGACCATCAGGCAAACGCATCTAAATTCCAAATATTTTACTAGCTCTGAATGTGACCTGAAATTTAGCCAAATCATGTGATCCTTTTTTTCCCCTCCTTTCTCCCTGCCACCTAGATAACATCTGAACGGGGTTTTGGGAATCGGTAAGCTTGAATCCTGACAGGCACATGCACAGACACGAGGAGGGCCTGAGCAGAAGGAAGGAGTGTTAGAACGGGCTTTAATGCCCAGCGCAGCCGAAAAAAGGCTTCAGAGCAGAATTACAAGCCAGAAAAGATTAGCGTCCTGCGACACTGGGAACAGAATGGCTTTTGTTTCCTTCAGCATAATGAGCTCAACCAGGCACATCACAGCGAGCAAGGCAACCAGTGCCGACACAAATCTTATCGCACTGTGCTATCCATCTTTGGAATTATGCTGGCTCTATTCTTCCCCTGCTCGCATTATTTTATTATTATTTTTATTATTATTATTCATTCAAAGTGAAGATCCATGACCTTGGTGCTTCTTCCTATTTTCGAAAGATGACAAACATTATTAGGCTGTGTTTTAGGTCGTTGCAGTTAGGCACCTTTTACATGTGCTGCCATGCAGAAGCACAAGTTTACATCGTGATCGGTGGAAAGAGCTTCCCTCAGGTCATCAAATTTCTCATCGTGTAAATTGCAAGGAAGTTTGGAATTTTTTTTTTCTTTAAATGGCTGAAATGACAGGTTTTCCCCCCCGAAACAAGCGCAAAACATTGTTAGAGCTCCAACTATTTGGTGCAGTTGGAACTTTGTTCAGAAAGAGTTGCACAATATTTAAAACATAATTCTAACTCCACTCTAATCCTAAATTCTACGACTGTTTTCCCAGACTCTCTTACCTTTGATTTGACTTGCTTGGAGGGTAAACAGACACAAAGTGATGAATAGTCCTGATCTCAAAAGCATGATGGGCTAATATAAGTGATTCTCAAGCCCTAAGTTTTCATTTGTAAATATAAAATGTTGCAAGCAACTTTTTTTTTTTTTTAAAAAAAGGAATAAATAAATAATCCAGGATCTCTTTATCTGGAGTCCATGGGCAAACTGTGCAAAAGTATCCTCCTCATCAGTGCTGACGAGGTCTCGGGCTTGGTTAGCACCTCTCCTATCTGCTCCAGCGCAGTTCTTCAGCAGCAGTTAGCTCCTGGATCCCTGCAGACGGCCGAGGTGCCTGCATGGATGGATGAGCAAAAGGAGCGAGGGAGGGAGGAGAGGTAGAGGAAGGAGTGGTGGGGGGTGTGGGATAGAATGGATGGAATCTTGGCTCAGGAGTTTTCTTCTGTGCTGTCAGAGTGGCAACAGTGAAGAGGTTAAAAAAGCAGGTTCTGTTTTGAGTCTAATCTCTTTACCTTCTTCTTGCTGCTTGTAATCCCCTCTGAGGCCACGTGGCCGACCGGCCTCATCCTGTTAGCCACCTTCTGGACCCTCGTCTGTCAGCTGAGCAAACTTGGGGATCTGCCAACCAGCTTGGGCCAGAGGATTTCTCCCCCTTTGTCCCCCAACTGCACCCCCCAACAAAGTCCATCACTGACACCCAGCCTCTTAGTGCGTCTGCCCCCGGAATGTCACCGTCTGACTATCTGACTGGTCCTCAGCTTTCACGGGTGCCCACAGTAAATCCTCGCTTCTCGCTCACTCCAGCAAATATCTCTTACATCCAGCTACCAGTCAAATAATGAGCTTTTTTTCTTACACAACCGGAGTGCAGCCTTTATGGCCTTGTGTGAGTCATTTTCTCTCAGTTGGATGTTGTGGAAGAAAACTGATTGAGGCACTGTGAGCTGGAGGGGAGATGAAGCAATGTTCCTGCCGTTGATTTTCCTCTCGTCTCATCAAAACCGTCGTTATATATTTTGTCACTGCGAGAGGAAAAGTAGCCGAGGTGATGCTCCTCATCTGCATGCTCTCTGGTTTTGGTTGACGTGGAAGATTGTGGCCTCTCCTGTTGTGGTATCAGGGTGGGAGGGCTCCATCTTGTAATTCTCCACCCCTCATCTTTTTTTCCCGTGGAGAGGATTAGCCGCTCTTGTTTGCTCTTAACAATTTACTGCTGTAAATAAGCTTCTTCAACAGCGACGTAATCCGAGCAGGCAGTTTTCTGACACAGTAATCTGAATTTTGAACTAAGGAGTGTTTATTAACTGTAACATGTGCTTTGGAGCATTTACAAGCTGTTGTGTGTGTCGACAAGGATATCTTGAATGATAATACTGTTGCTGGAAGTACTGTGGGTACAGCCTGCAGAGAGGAATGTGGTGGGGAAATTATTAAGATGGACACAGTGTTTGTCCCAAGGGGCTCCAAGTTCTGGTGAGATGAGAAACAACACTCAAACTGTTGTTGCGTCTGAGCAATTTTTTAATCTTGCAAGAGGGAAATTTGTTCAACACACAATGAGCATCGGCTGAAGAAGAATCCACAGAGTCACTTGAGCTTTTATTCGTTCTTTGTTGCCCCTGCAGATTTACATCCACCTACACTTAAGATTCCCGTTTGAGGTTATATGAACATGTAAATCTGCGGTCATATGCAAGAAGATGAAGTTGGAGTCTGTTCAGCTTGCAGCAAGTGTGTGAAAATTCTTAGCGATAAACAGGACGTCTGACACAAGACGTTTTCCAGACAAACAGCCGTCTCAAACTTTAAAGACCAGACTTAAAATTGCGACCACAAAGTTCAAACATACAAACACACAACAACAGACATCAATTAAAGTTCAAACATAAAACACAATGTGATGTGAAAATTTTCCATTAAATTTTCTTTCTTTTTGATCAATTATTACTGTCATGTCCATGCATGTAGTGGTGGTTTTTGTTTGCCTTCTGTCTATGTTGTCTTATGGCCTCCTGTTTTATTTTACTCTCCTCTCGTATCTGGTATCTTCCCTTCCCTGCCCTGATTATGTCCACCTGTTTCCCATCGCCTTCTGTGTGTATCTTGTCTGCGTTTCCCTTTGTCTTGCGCTAGCTCGTCTTGTCCTTTTGTCCGACCGTACCACGCCATTGATCCGTGCCACGTTACATTTGTATTTCGTCCATGCTTCGTCTGCGTTTGTATTCCTTTTATACTTTGTCTAGCCAGGTTTAGTTCAGTGATTTGGAGTTTTGTAGTTCAGCCTTTTTCCTCTCTGTGAGTGACTTTTATTTGTACTTTGTTAATAAACTGTCAGTATTGCTCCTTGCCCCGGAGTTCTTCTAGCGTTTGGGTTGTTGCCCTTGCTCAAGTGGTGACAGCATCTACTGGAGGACATCAGATGAGTTACTCTGTAAGAACACAGTTTTCAACACATCCTCCTAAACAGAGTGGAAATTAAGCTGATGTTTTTTTTGAGGGAGAGACCTCTGATGGCTACAGCAAGAGCATCAAGATGGGAGTACAAAAGGAAAGTATTTACACAACTGTACTTAGAATCAGTATCAGAGTCCATGTCATAAGGAGGTGTACCGCAACATAGTTTTGGAAACACTGGAGACGACAAATCGTGTTATCAGAGCCTAAACACAAGGAATAAAACAACAGCCACAAAGAGCTAATACCACAAGACAACTAACCCTCGCGGATGCTAATGGGATCGAGAACTTTTTCCAATTGGAGAAGAAACCACGCACAAAGTCAAAATGAGCGAACACACCAGAATTTTCAGCCCATTCACAGCTGAGGGCCTCCAGAGCAGAGATGGACCATCAGGGGCCGTGTTGTTGGGAATGAATGTCCAGCATGTGTCCCCAAACAAAGAGCAAACCCCTCCTCTCTCAGCTAACAACACATTCAAAGCCATTCTATTTTGCCAAGATGCGAGAAGTTGCAGCTAATTGATCTGCAAGGCCCTTTAAACCCCCCACAGTATGGTTAATTAATCTCTGCTGGTTGTAATACAAATAGTTGATCCACTCTGTATTCTTCTGGGATTCTATGACTGTCCCTACCCAGGGGATGAAATGAGTAAATGCTGCAGCAACCTAGCTTTAAACTCATCAGGAACCCCACGTGGCATACCAATTGCATCTAAAATTCTTTTGTCAGAATTACCAAGTGGCGCTCTTTTGGTGTGGGAAGGAGAGGATGCAAAGGAAGAAGTACGATGTCCCACAGACTGCGCACCTCCTTCAGCAGTCAGGAGGATGTCGATTTCCTGAACCACCATAGCTATAACACATATCCCGGTCCGATTAGCCGGCAAAGATGTTTGAGTTTTATCACAGTCAATACAGGTCAGGGTAAGGAGCTATACCAGCATCAAAAGCAGCACGTTTCCAACATCTGTCGTAAGAGCCAGCTTCCACAATGTCTAAACCCACCTGTGAAGACTGAGGGTTATTTGGAGATTTTGAAGGATACAGAGTATGCATTTTAGGACATGGAACAGAAGTGTTTCCTACGAAAACATTGCCATACATGCGATGGAAAGAAGTGAACGTAGCATTAGGAGCTATTGTCACAGAGGCAGGCACTACTCTTAGGGGTATGAAAACCTTTGCAGACAGTAATGGGCATTTACTGAACGGTGTGCTGTTGTACCGCCAACTTTTCTGTTTAGGTGCCTGTAATCCATCTGTCCTACAAGTGCCATTATCTGGGAAAGACACAACGGAGAGTTTTTCTTTGTAACCCTGGCACACTAGACTGGAGGAAGACGTCGCTCTTACAGTGTAGTTCACTCACTGGAACTACGAGTAATCTTGTAAGCAAGAAGGGGACCAGGAAGTATTGAAAAAAGTCAAACATGCCATGCATGTCTCGGGTTAATAGTTGATGTAACCTGAGGTCATTATGATCAATACAGCACCACCATATCAGAGGCATCAGAATAACAGTCATGAAGACGGATACACATAACAACTTCTGCCACCAACTTCTGCCACGGCAGTCTTCTGTGTCATCGCTCCTCCATTGTTCTGTACAAGTCAGTATGTGTTGTGGGTGTAAGATTGAAACTTGGCAATTAAAAATCTTCTTGCGTCTGTGCTCAGAGTTCTCAATTCTAGATAATCTTCCTTCCCTTGTAGAGAAGAGTTATGTGGTGTGTATTTCGGAACGCATCCAGTGTGTGCGCAGTGTATTCACCGGTGCAAGCACAGACCGGCGCTTGGCTCACACTCACGTCTATTGCTGATTCAGCGCAGCCTCGCAATGTGTGTGCAGCGAGTTAGGTCTCCTCCCTTTGGGGCAGCAGGGCTGAAGTCATTTATGGGTTCAAGAATCAGCTTGCGGTGGCTGGCGTGAATCCATGTCACTCTTTCGGCCACCTACACTGCCGTGTGGGTCATTAGAACCTGATTGGGGCCCTGCCACTTTTGTTGTTTCCAGTGTTTTCTCCTGATCCTTCACCATGACCCAGTCACCAGGTTTAATGTCGTGGAGAGGTGTGCGTCAGCAGGATGTGGTTGGACAGCTTTCACCTGAGCAGAAACTTGAGAGTATGAGATAACTCTTTACAGTATTGGATCATTTGGTCTTCACACAGTGAAGAGGTAGAGGTTTAGGTGGAGGGTCAGACCCCAGAGCTGGGGGTCTACTGAACAAAATCTCAAATGGACTCAAGTTGTGTTGTCCACGTTTACGCATGCGCTTATGTCAACACGATTGATAACGCTTTTGTCCACGTGAGTCCAGTTTGCTCACAGAATTTTGCTAGTTTATTTTTGAGAGTGCCATTTTCTCTTTCCACAGCTCCTCCACTGGCTGGATGATACGCACAGTGAGTCTGATACCTAGAGAGGGGGACAGTTCAGTCAGTGCGTTATTGACAAAATGTGAACCATTGCCAGATCCAATTCGTTCAGGAATTCCCCATCTGGGAATAATTTCTGACAACAGTGGTAAAGCTTCTGTTGAACTTGATTCACGTTTAGCAGGCAAAACCTCAACCCATTTAGACCCCATGTGCACCATTACCAGGAAATACCGGTTTCCCTCAGCCGGACTAAGGTCGATGAAGTCCATTTGCAAGTCCTGGAACGGTCTGTCAGCCTGTGGATGTGCGGCATTTTGCTGTTTAAGAATGCGACCTGGGTTGGGAGTAGCACAGATCAAACATGACTGGCAATAATTTGCAGCATAATGTGAAACCTTTAGTGAACTATTTTGCAGGAATTAGAAATAAAAGGATGTGGGTCCATTGGTGCCACCTCCTTTAAATTCCTGGCCCACTTTAATTTTAAAAAGGATAATTCCAGCGTTATTAAACCACTGCCCTATTTCCTTCTACAAAACAACTGAATTGGTCCAATATTGATCAAGAACACTACACAGGAAAGAATCCTAAAGATTGCTGGGATCTATTAAAAGTGCTTGTTATGTTGTTGTATGTGAAGTGGCGGGTCACTGTGGAGAGATATTCATGTGCACATTTTCTTCCAAGTTCTTTCCAATGGCTCACTGAGTGTGTTAGCAATCATTCTAAAGCTGAAAATTGCGCATTTAAAGTGGTTAGAAAATGTTTGCAGTTTTACACTTAATAATTATTTGATATGAAGGGTAAACGCATCACGCTTTGTCATCTTGAATTGTTTAAAATGACGTGTTTTATTTTCATGCATTTTCTGAGTTTTGCCCTTTCTGCAGTCTGACTGGTTGAGTTCACTGTGGTGGAAAAAATATTAAGATGGACACAATGTTTGTCCCAAGGGGCTCCAAGTTCTGGTGAGATGAGAAACAACACTCAAACAAAACTGTTGTTGAGTCTGAGCAATTCTTTATTCTTGCAAGAGGGAAATTTGTTCAAAACACAACGAGCATCGGCTGAAGAAGAATCCACCGAGTACAGAGTCACTTGAGCTTTTATTCGTTCTTTGTTGCCCCTGCAGATGAACGCCCACCTACCCTTAAGATTTCCTTGTAAGGTTATATGAACATGTAAATCTGCGGTCATAGACAGTTGTTTGACTCTTGTCAGCTTACACACCTGCTCAGTGTGAAACTTGAGAATAACAGGAAACCAGCCTATCCCTTCAAAACAGAGAAAAGGAAGTTTTCCCCCACGTACGACCGTCTCAAAACTTAAATGTCTCGACCACAAAGTTCAAACATAGTGCACGCATACAGTAGAAACAGAGTTCAATTCAAGTTCAAATAAAGCACAATGTGATATTAAACTTTTCCATTACGCTCAGTCACATGACAGTTGAAACAGAAAGTATTTTTGCACAGTAAACTGACAGCCACATCCATCTCTATCATGCCGTTTCTCTTGTTAAGAGCGATCCAACCAGCACACTTGGAACCCTCATGTTACACATCATTGTGTGTTCTTTCAGGACCCAACTGGGAAGGACCTTAAAACTGAACTACTGAAGTCTCAAGTGATAGCTGAGAGAAGGGAACAAATAAAACTCAAAATAGGCCCTAAAAACCTGCAGCCCAACACACACAAAGGTCAGCCTGACCACCGAACCGGGGAGTGGAGGGAAACAAGCATCAGCACTTTGTGAAGAGGGTGCACAATGTCAGGGAAGTTCATGCAGAACTGCCTCTAAGACACTGTGACGCTCTTTCTGACTCTAGAGACAAGACAATGAGTCAGCAAAGAGAACTGGAACCCAGGGGCTTATATAGCCTTCCCTCCCACACCTGGACCTGATCTGGGGAATCAGACAACGGCCTCTCATCAAGAGAAATCCCCCACAGATTGTAATCAGTCACAAAGAGTTACACATGCGTCTCACATACTGATCAGCAACTTCGTCGCTAGACTAGACGAGACTTTTTAGAAAAAAAAAATCCCAATAAGACCCATATACAGATGCTAAGCCTCTCCATAGTGAGCTGAAGAATCTGGTAGAGGTTTTATCTGAGGACAAGGTATTCATCTTTCTTTTTGTTCTGTTTTATAACAAAAGCCTCTTGTCCTGTCTGAGGTCACTTCCACCCCAGCAGTTCGCCGTTTGTGTTGTACAGAAAAGTTGCAACAAATTTGCATTTTTAATTCAGTCCGGTTTTGCTTTCACACTGTCACTTTGTTAAGAGTGCCAAAAATTGTAAACAAACGTGGCACAGTCAGAATACAGAGTCCTCCTGACCTCCTAAAGGTCACGTCTTCGATGAGTGGGAGGGCTGTTTTTTTTTTTTTTTCCTTTTCACAAGGTTTCTTGACCTCCTCTCCCCTCCAGCGCTATTCAGAGAGTTGTGTGTCAGTATGAATGCGACTAATATGTGCACTGAGTCTGGCGTTCGTGTCTGAATGACTGCTGCAGACGTGGTAAAACAAGCTAACATTTCTAGAGTCTTTTTTTTTTTTTTTGCTGTAGAAAGATTATAGATGAAAGTTTGATGCATCATTGAATGAGATAATGTCACATTCAGGGGACTGATAAATTGGACTGTCTTTACTGCAGCCATTATATGAGAAGCACTCATCCAAACGACTTCAATCTCTGCACTGCCCACTAGGACATTCATCCAGTTTGAAGCAATTGGATGAACAACTGAAAAGTAATGTGAATAAAATGCACACGCATGCGTACACGGATCCCTTTTATCCGAGATAATCCAAATGAAGTTACGGAGAGCAAGTTGTACGCTGCTTGAGAGCTACATAGCTCATGTTATTTTGCATGTTTGCAAAGGCGTGTAATTTCCCTCTTATTCTCCTTCCTGCAGCCTTTTTTGAGTCCTGTGTACTTATTTTTTGCAAACACAGTTATGCAGCTTATACACACTGAAATCAGTAGTACATGTTTGCGTTTCCCATTTTGTCACCACCGAAAATGTCTGTTGGTTGTAAAGGTATGAAATCCAAGAAATTTGAGAGGAATGCTGAATTCTACACATAAGAATAGCCCGGACTATTCCAGAAACAGGTCCAGTATGTGACCCTCATCCCCCAGGATTAGGGTCAGAGTCATAGATCAGTTCCAGGTCACACTTAAGTCAAAGATTTTGGATTCAAGGGGGAAGGGGATTAGGAATACATTTGACATTCAGCCTTAAACTCCTATCTGAATGATTGAGGGACTAAAATAAACTGAACTTAATACAACAGGAAGAATAATTTCTGCACACGTCCAATCTCATCAGGTCCATAATGCATTTTATATTTATTGTAGAAAGCCACTTTAATATTTATCCTAGGAATAAACAAATTGGTGTCAGGCTCAACTAGGATTTGATTCAGACAAGCTTGACCTTCCTCTCACTGGCTGATGACTTGAATCATTGTCCAATTAGAGAGGTCGGCTTAAATTATGCAACTGTGGGGAAAGTAGTATTTGCCAGCTGTCAGAAGGGGTTATTTCATTAGGGAAATAGCAAGGGTGTCTCTCACTGGAAAAGTTTGGCACCATAATATACATCCCTGCTGTTGCATCATCATCTGTCTCTGTAGCTGCATGTCATGTGACGCAAAGACAAGAAGAGGTAACTGTACATTAGCATACAAATTTCAGCTGATTTGCAAAGATCACTTGCTGATTATGAAGAGATCTGAGTTTTAATCATGACGTGATTACCATAACTGACTTCACACTGCATAAATAACACATTGAAACTTTCAAAAGCTTTCTGCAAGACTCTGTGCCATCTCCACGTATTTCCTGCAGCGTGGTCTCGGCTTTTTAACCTTCCTCGGAGAGCTGAGGAAGACGAGCGCCTCAGGGCTAACGGTCTAATATTAGAGTCAAGTTTGTCGTAATGCTCCTCTTTAGGAAAATCCACTCTGGGCTGATTAGGGGTGTGATCCACTCTACTTGACCTGCAGCGGTGAAAGTGCCATTGCCAATGTGGAGTCTAGGTGCCAACATCAACTCCGTGACCTGGTAGTGGAGTTCATGCGTTAGGATTTTCTTATTCCTCCAGCATCTGTAAAGTGCAATCACCATCAGATTCACAATAATGAATTTATGAAACCTTTTGAACCTGTTAACATTAAATTAAAGATGTGAACTGCTGAGTTGATGCAGGGTAGGTGCTGCGGCTAGTCGAATGTGTGCTTTAAAAGGGTTATCGGAGGGTTAATTTAATATCATGTGATAGCTTTCAGCTCTGTAGGAAAGCTTCCACTTGCCTGATCTCCTCTGGGAAGGCCAAGGTCAAGCAAAGCAAGTGGATTGTAAGGATTCAGTACCTCGCTTAAGGACACTTTACAAGGGCAGCTCTGGTGTGTATGCTCAGGGCTGTAGATACCAGTAAAGACTCTCAGGTCATGTATTTTTAAGAGGAATTCAGAGGGTTTGCAGTTCCAGTGCTGTTTAATGCACAGACGTGTCGACTATTTGGCCGACTCCAATATGTTTAGATTCTATGTACTTAAAGGCGACCTATTATGCTAATTTCCAGCTTTTTATTCTAGGACTCGACTAAAGTAGCTTTGCATGATTCATAGTTTTGAAAAAAATATATCCTTATTTATCTTATGCAAGCCCTTTAAGCACCCCCTCAGTTCGTCTGTCTGAAACAAACAGTTTTAGCTCCTCTCCCCTGAAGGCCTCCCCTCCTAAAAGCCAATTTTCTTTTGATTGGCCGTCTGGAAGCCTGCAAAGTGGATAGCATCACTCCACAGCAGATTCTAATCTTTGAGAGAGACTAGAAATACCACAAGTATGCCTACGTGATACGCCTCTGTCACAATGACCTTGACCTTTCACCACTAAAATCTTAACAGTTGCAGTGGACTTTTTTTGGTTTGCACCAAATTTGAGGTGTTCCCTCAATGCATTGCCTGAGATGTAATGAGAATGGGAAGGACAAAAAAAAAAAAAAAACCTGAAAACATAGCGCCTGTGGTCTATCACCAACAGGGGAGCATAAAAACATCTATAGACATCTGTGATGAGCTCGGCTTGTTGCAAAAGTACAATAAAACTCACTTTTTAGAGCAGGATGAAGCCTGAACTTTTTATTCTTGGACCTGCAGAAATATAAAAGACCCTAGTGGGTCTTCTATGAATTTCAGTACTGATATTAGTGCCTTGACGGCACATTACTTGGGTACTTTTGGACCTATGTCGGATAACAAAATGAAGAAAACCTCCCAAATGAAAAGCTTCAAGCAGGAAGTGACTTAGTATTGCAAACTTCATACCCTGCTAAGACTGTCAAGTCAGTCATAGTTGTACTTTTTAGTTATCAAGTAGGAAAGTTAATTGGCCATTCATAATATTGTGCACCCGAGTGTCCCAGTTAGCCACAAGGCCAACAGAGGGCGGCGTGTTAATCAATCCTGGCAGGAGGCAAAAATCAAAGCGTTTGAAGTCAGTGAGGAGGAAAAGTATGTTCAAGCTCTGCACATACACAAATAGCTCATTCAGAAATAAACCTCTTATTTCCCAAGCTGCCACCCCCCCCCCCCCCAACCCTTCAAAACTCATGACCCACACTCTGAAGAGGCGCATCGCTCAGGAAAAAGTGTAATCAGTTACTAAATGGATGAATTTTGTGAAATGAAATTAGAAATTTACGTGCTGGAGAAACTCTTGATGAAGTTGTCAAGAACTGACAGCGATCCATTTCAGTATTTTCTTTTCATGAAACTAGAAGTAGATCGGTGGTTGGATTAATTGTGTCCTGCAGTCTGGTTATATATCCAGACAATATGGGTGCTTTAGTTAAGTGATTGTGCCATTTATTTTTCCTGGCGTGCAGTGGTGTGCTATCCACCAAATGTGGTCAAAGAGGAGACAGCTGGGAACAGGCTGCAAGATGGAGATGCTAAACACAGTATATCATCAACAGTGGTTGAGAGTAACTCAGTATTTTTACTCACGTATTCTACTTCAGTACAACGTTGAGGTATCTATTCTTCATCCATCCCTCCAGCTCCCTACATTCATCTGAATCCATCCTTTTAATTGAAGGAGAAGATTTTTGTACTGAGAAACATGGAGAAAAAAATATAAGATGATGAACATTTACATTTGAGTACTGGCAACTTCAACTGGTACGCGTATAACTTTAAACATCGGGTAAAATGTGTATGTACTTTTACTTGGCATGCTTAAGAAAATGACTCCTATATTTTTACCCAAGTGGAATTTTGAACAGACAATTACACTTCTACTGGAGTACTATTTCATCTAAGTATTTCTACTGGAGTACTATTTCATCTAGGTATTTCTACTGTTACTCAAACAAACTAGGTACATTTTGAAGTGTGATCCTGGTTTTCAACATGTATCGCTAAGTATGAGTTTAGGAAGTCCAACCCTTAAGGGAATCAAAATCAAATATTTCAAATTTCAAATGGAGCTTTTAGTTGCAAAAAAAAAAAAAAAAAATTGTCAATGGCTGAAGGGGTAAGGTTACACTTTACCGTACATGAGCTTAAAAAAAATCCCATCTAACTCTCATTAACATGAGACATGTATGGAAGTACTGTAGGACAATTAGCCAACCTTACTTTGACTGTGGGAAAACAACAGGGAATAGCAAACCTCGAGCATGTCGAGACAGTTCGATGACAGCTCACATGATTTTGCAGAAGGACAAATCATATTGGGAGACGTGTCAACTCCGCACGGATACAACATGAAACACTGATTAAATATTGAAGAAAGCTGCCATTCTAAAAAGGCAATGATGGCATCAATTAATGCATCGGGGAACTCTCTCCTTGAGCAACAATGATTGAGTCATCGATGTATTATACATGTGATGAGATCGGAAAATAAATGTCCTGAAGAGGATGCGATGGGAGCTTAAATGCGCTCTGTGAGGAATAAAATCAGGAGTTCTCTGCACATGACAGGTGGAAGTCCAGAGATTAATCGCTTCACGTCTTTGTTCTCAGAGAGAGTTGCCAGTCTAGATGCCCAGGAGGGTTTTCTCCAGCTGTCCAAGCTGAAGAGCAGTTAAAAGGCTGGCGTCCTGTGCTGGTAGACAGAAGATGGAACCGTGACCCCTGGGATACAGTGAAATGAAGCCTGTTTATCATGTTCCCCGTGGGCGGGCTTCATTTTATGTAGTAGAGAAGGGAGTAAAGCTGTGGGAAACGACGGTGATGGAGGGCAGGTGGTAGAAATGCATGAGGAGGCAGATGATGAGAAGAAATTGAAGGAGAATGGGGAGTGGAATAGAGAACGAGGAGGAAAAGTGCGATGATGGAAGGGAAAGCAGACGTGACGGGAGGAGGAGGTGGAGATGGAGAAATAGAAAGATGAACCTGGAGAGACAGACAGCGGAACAAAGAGAGGCAGAGAAAGAGCACAGGCCATCAGGGATACATAGAAACAGAAAATCCTCTGCAGAATATAAACCTGCCATCAGGCTCATATCGAGCAGCACCGTATATGACAAGCATGGCACGTTTACAAAAGCATGAAAGTCTTGATATTTCACTGAAAAGAGCCATACGCCCTCACCATAAATGCCACCATCATAATCTGTGCTCTTGTTTGTGCCTGCATTTGCTCATTTGTCTGCATTTTTATGTTTACATTGAAAACTGGCTCAGATATTTGAAATCAGGTGGCTTTAAGAGTAGAGAGAGCTCTTGCTGTGCCTGAAGATGAGGAGACAAGCTTTCTTGCTGCATCTTAATTCAGATTGGTGAAATGACAGGGATGGTTTTCCTTATCATGGAGGCTTTCATAGATGAAAACACTCTCCAGCTATATCATTATTACACACAAATACACTTTGCAATGAGAGCAAAGCTTTTACATTTTTTTGCTGGATGTTGTGTGTCCTTGTTGAAGGATAGCTCAGGGTTTTGTTTTGTTTTTCTTGATTTCCGACGCAAAATAATCAATGGGGTTTGAATCCTGACGTCAATACAAGCAGAGACGTGGTGATTCAGTGGTTTTGAGTTCTCATCACTCGTACACTTGTGCAGACCCGCAGCTACGAGAACAATCTCACTCTTTAAAACACAGGCATTCTTATGTGGGTGTTGGATCATAGCACCCACAACAACACCACCTGTTACCTTAGCTCTCTCCGTCTGTTGCCCCCCCCCCCCCCCCCCCCCATTGACATCAGCTAAATATTCATCCATGGTTTTGGACATGAATTATTTGAAGGAGCAGGATTGTTACAGCAGGATTTGTCTCCTGTGTTGAGTGGATCAGTATTTTTTTCAATTTTGGGGAGAGCAATAAGTGACTTTTTAGAGGTCGCCCAAGTTTTGTTCTTGGTATAGGAGGTAAGCATATATTTTCAACCAAAATGTCATTGTACTTGTTCAACAAGTTCTAAATAATGTTTTAAGAATGTCGTGCGCCCCCCCCCCCCCCCCCGTGATGTCATAACACCCTGTTTTAAACACCGTAAAGTGTTACTAAGGACATGTTAACTTTGACTGTTCCATTATTTTTTGCAGTTTTCATCTGAGCTGAGAGGTTTGGTACCACAACAGCACTGTAGTAAGTGACACTTGCGTGAAGCAATGTCCTGAATCTAATCTATCTATCCAAGCATATCAGAGGTAAAAATCCATATTTTTCATGGATAATTGCCCAATAACTTCACATTACAGGCACTTTGTGGTTGGTCATTGTGATTCAATTCAAATCATTTTGCTCTGTATTATTTAGTTTTAATTTGAGCCAAACACGTAATCCTCAAACTGAGCTCCCTTTAAATCTTTAGAACAATTAAACACCTGGCAGTAATGAGGTCTGGACACTGAACATTCCATCAGGTGTTATGAGGGGTGTGCCAAATTCCTTTTTTTAAACTGTTACATAATAATATGGCCTCCACTACCTTTTAGAACTCTTTTCATTGGCCTGTATGTTTACGTTCTTTAACAATTATGAATCAATTACATACTTTTCAGTAGGAGCGATGCATGAGGGAGGTTGTTCGGTCTGATTCCAGTGAGGTCAGCGCAACCTTCAACTCCAACAAACACCTCTCCAGCAGGCGAACTGGCAAAAATTGGGTTAAGCTGTGGGATGTCTTCACACTGATCAGGGGAGTGTCTGCAAGTTAAGGTGGTTGTGAGTCGGAGACATACAAAATGAGAGGAAGCTGACCCGAGCGCACAGCTGAAGATGGAAGGACGGATGCTAAACCTGCCCGCATTTTATCCCCTCCCTCCACAGACATTGCTTTCTTCCTGCCATTATAGAAATAGTGGCAGTTGAGGTTTTAAAGCTGTGTGTGTGTGTGTGTGTGTGTGTGTATGTGTGTGTGTGTGTGTGTGTGTGTGTGTGTGTGTGTGTGTGGGGTGAAGGGATAGTTCAGACACACTCACTCTCGTTTGAACTCCAGATTCAATGGTGCTTTGAATCTATAAAGCTGAGGCTGTCTCTGTGCTTTTGCTGCATCATCTTCTGCAATAGGTGCAGTATTTTCCACCTGAACTCACACTGGCAGATACGCTTCATTTCAAGTTATTCTGTTTTTACTGCGGAGCTGGAGGTCATCCGTTAAATTTATTTGATATCAAAATATAGTGCATCTGTAGCCGATGTGTAAATTATATGGTTTATATTTCACTCAAAATCTGTCTTTTATTTCTTTTCATGTTTTACTGTTAATTTTCATAAGAAACGTTCATTTGTTATTTTTAGGGAGCTTTTATTTTGTTAAATCAATATTTTTCGTTGCGTGACCCTTGACACTGCCATGATGTCACTTCCTGCTGTTTCGCGGTATTTTCCTCACTTGGCTTTTGGCCTTGGAGAGGAGAGGTAAGAGCGCTCTTGTGTTGTGATAAAGTGTTGTAAAATGTGGGACAAAAAACCTTAAGTTCAACTGTAAAATGTACCATATATGGGTCACACATGTTAAGTGTTATTAGTGTACCGCTCGTTTGAGTGTGTATGTTCGTCTTTTTATCGTGTATTGCACCGTTTGCCGAGAAAAATCGCTATTTTAAGCTAGGTTAACAGAGTAACGTGGCCGTTTCTAATGCAGGTTGTCGTTATTTTTCTGTCTTTTAAAGGTGTGCATTGTGGAAACTGGTCGTAAGAATGTGCTATACTGAATTTGTGTGTTTTTGCACAGGTATGTGAGCTCCCTTTGTTATTTTGTTCATTTAATTAAATGTAAGAAAAGAAAAAAAAACTGCTGCCAACGGAAGTAAAAAAAATGTTTCTGTGACTTAACTGTGAAACGAAATATTTTCTTTTATAAATGTAATTTTATTTTGTTGATTTAGTTAATGTGAAAGTAATATTGAGAAGAAGAATTGACGTGGTAAAATGCTAAGACCTCACTTGGCTTTTGGCCTTGGAGAGGAGAGGTGTGCATTGTGGAAACTGGTCGTAAGAATGTGCTATACTGAATTTGTGTGTTTTTGCACAGAGAAATAAATCCGTCCAGCAGCAGACCTGCAATTGTCCACGCCTCGTTCCTCACACAAAGACACAACGCAGAGTTAAAGAGTAGCAGACAGAGTCCAGTGGAGACCGGTTACACATCTTCAAATTAAATATTTCCTCAACAAGTATGAAGTTATTTCATTACATTATTATAGTATTTAAGATTGTATTTCAGTGTAATACTCATGACTGTGGTTGTGCTTTTGAAATCGATTCAATGTTTTATTTCACACGAAACACTGGCGCTGATTTGTATTTCTGAATATTAATCATAACCATGGATGATGAAGCATCGGTGCCAAAAGAAAAAGTTAACAGACGAACAGGTCGTGTTTGGAAAGGATGAAAAATGTTCTGCATAAACATGCAAAAACAGCTATGCTCAGCAGCAAAAGTTCCAAAAATATTTGTGATATATCTTCAGAACCACGTACAGAAAGAAACGAGTAGGACAGCCTAAATGCACCATCACAAATATTTGTCAAAACTTGCTATTTTTAGCATCTGGGTTGCTAAAAGCTACAGCTAACTCAGAGGTTGTTGTTTTGGGTGTGACATAACGAGTTGCCTACTTCATCTTAACTTCAGTCAGCCTTTACTGACACCATAAAGACTGCTGGCGGGAGTAAGAACAGCACATACAGGCAATAAAAATAAATTGTTGAAATAGGAAAAATTAATTCTTCTCCAGCTTTATTCACAATAATTTAATACAATAGAATATATAAAACACACTGCTACCACAAAACACAATCAACTCATAAGCAGAAGTTTTATTGTTCCAGTCTTTATTCGAACAACAGGAGATGTAGCCCAGCCCAGCACACAGAACAGGGGATTTTTTCCTGGAGCCCATCTTCTAATGTCTGGAGGTCCATGTTGGTCAGGGATGTCGGTGGAGATGCCATCAGGAGCTTCTTAGCAGGCTGTCCTCATGTCCTCCTGAATCCAGCCTGGGCCTGAGTGGAGAAGTTCTTCCCGGTGTCCTTTCACCACTCAGCCTCAGGGTCATAATCTGCGTCCTCCTTGGCAGTGGCAGCGAGGGTGTAAATTCGGCGCTGTAAACCTGTAGCCAGCTGCTCCACATCATAAGGAACACCAGATACTAGGAAGACCTTGACCTCCTGGTCCTCTGCGTCCACGGCAGTAATTCTTACTCTCTTAGTGCCGTCCTTGTCCACCTTCATCTGGGGCCAAAGGGTGGTGTTCAGCAGCACCCGCAGGCTGCCGTTGGCCCTGATCACCAGACGGGACTGTTTTGTTCCACCTGTCCCCACCAGGTCATTTAGCCTCAGGGACCCTGGGCCTTTGTCCACCCATGACTGACCTGACTTATCGAAGACA
Source organism: Aulostomus chinensis (assembly GCF_037954235.1). Classification (NCBI taxonomy): domain Eukaryota; kingdom Metazoa; phylum Chordata; class Actinopteri; order Syngnathiformes; family Aulostomidae; genus Aulostomus; species Aulostomus chinensis. Next base: position 16,616,011 of record NC_141336.1, on the reverse strand, counting down.
AACAGTTTGCACTGCATCTGCAAAATGTTGTCTTCTAATTCCTCTCCAGTTTGAATATCAACCTCTTCTAGAGTGCAGGACTTCTGGGCCGTTGACTCCATGAATGCTGCTGCAGACTCCAGCAGAGAGGTTGTGGAAGCAGGGGCAGCTGGAACCTCTGTCTCAGCTTCACTGGAGGACTTGCAGTCTGTGAGACTCTGCCAGCCCCCAGATTTCGCCCAACCATCTGAGCTGTTTGTTGTCAGCTGGTTGTGTGCAGAGAGGTACTCCATGAAATAGTTTGTGCTCTCTGGAGGCACACTGTCATTCGTTGATTCCTCTGTTGATTTTACGTCCATCTTGACTCTGTCGTCAATGCTCTGGCCGAATACAAAAGACACATTGGTCTCCGTCTCTTTTTGGCTTCCATTTGGGTCACCTCTTGGATGAAGGTCCTCAACTGGGGCAGCTGGAACCTCTGTCTCAGCTTCCCTGGAGGACTTGCAGTCTGTGAGACTCTGCCAGCCCCCAGATTTTGCCCAACCATCTGAGCTGCTTGTTGTCAGCTGGTTGTGTGCAGAGAGGTACTCCATGAAATAGTTTGTGCTCTCTGGAGGCACACTGTCATTCGTTGATTCCTCTGTTGATTTTACATCCATCTTGACTCTGTCTTCAATGCTCTGGCCGAATACAAAAGACACATTGGTCTCTGTCTCTTTTCGGCTTCCATCTGGGTCACCTCTTGGATGAAGGTCCTCAGCTGGGGCAGCTGAAACCCCTGTCTCACCTTCACTGGAGGACTTCCAGTTGGTGAGACTCTGCCAGTCCCCAGACGTTGTCCAACAGGAATTGCTTCCATTAATTTCATTGGTGGCAGAGAGGTACTCCATGAAATAGTTGCTGCATGGCAAGCTGTCATCAGTGGACTCCTCTGAGCTGTGATCATACAGCTTGGCTCGGTCTTTGATATTCTGACCGAACACAAACGACTGCTCGGTCTCCTCAACGCTTGGGGCTCCATCCTGGTCACCACTTGAGTTACTGTCCTCCCGGTCACCATCGATTTGAGTGGCTGTGCGCTCGGTGTTGTCGCAGGAGGAAGTTTGAGGCGCCAGCTTGATCACTGAAGGACGGACAACACCGCAGCCCTGCTCCGTCCCTGTCTTCACAAGGCCAGGACCCTCACTTGGAGCCTGGCAGACACTTGGAGGCACTGACACACAATAAGGGAGAGGGGATGAAGAGTGCCTCGCTCTTTTGAGTGGAGGTGTGTGAGCGTCCTCGTCTGAGTCTTCGGACTCATCCCTCTTCCTTCTCCTGGCCAAAGTCCGACATTCAGTCTCCTCATGACACCAGTGAACGTCAGGCTCAGACGACTGGAAGTCACACCAGGGCAGGAAGAGCGAGGTCCTCGCTCTTTTTGCAGGGGGGTAAAATGTTCCCACGTCTTCTGAATCCTCAGAATCCTCTCTTGGTCTTTTTCTGACCACAGTTTGAACAAAGGTTCCCGTCTCCATGTCGCTGTCACACAGGTTCTGTCTTGGTTTGCAGAAATCCTGTTTTAAATGCTGCTTGGGTGTCTGATGACTCCGTGTGTTCATACAATCTCTGGTGGTGCCGAGTTTCTTTATATGTTTGTAATTCACCCTTTAGATCACACAGATGACAGGTCAACGTGAAACCACAGACATGGCAGAGATCTCAGACAGAACTCTGACACCAACTGAGCTCAGAACTCAGAATTTGGAGATCAAAGCCAGAGATGGAGGTCAGAACTTTGATGTCAAAGTCAGAGAGGCCCCATGACCCTCCCACACACACACACACACACACACACACACACACACACACACACACACGCATTATATTTCCTCAAAGATTCTGAAAAGGCCCTGAGATTGAAATGACGATGGAATATCTTTACAAACACAAATCATATCTTGACCTACTGTCTGAGACTATGACTCAGTTAAGAGATTTCTTGAAATCTGGCTTGTTGCTAAAAGATCATCACTGTTAGCGCCTCATTTTCGTATTATACGAAGCAGCTTATAAGTTATCAAAGGGTTTCATTACATTTCAGAGGTTTGTTTCCCATAAACTTTGTGAAAAATGTGTTAAAATCTTTTTGTTTGCCTTTGCAAAGGAAATCCATCAACCTGACAGGTGTGGCATGTTGATTAAACAGCAGATTTGTTGCACATTGACACAATAAAGTGTACAGTTGTGCATGTCGCTAATGAGCTACTTGTAAAGTAGTGAAAAATTGATCCGGTCCACCTAGACGTTCAGGACATCCATCATTAATGTTTTAAAATGCTCTCACTATATTATAAAGTGATTTTCTATATCCATCAGCGTAATAGCTCAGTGGTTAGAACTGTTACATCAGCAAAAATGCCCTTGGTTTAAACCCCCATCCATACCAGGTTCTGTCATTGTTGAGTTTACATGTTCCCTCCATGTCTTGGGTCTTGGGACACATACGTTCAGTGCACCTGACAAAGATGTTGGCAGAAAACCTGGAGTTGGTCTCCAAGTTGCTCGCTGACACATGGAGGAAGGGTTTAGTGCAGAGAATAAACTTCAGTGAACGTTTTGGAAGAGATGAGCACAATTCCCGGTAAAGTTTGTCATTGACAAAAAGTAAGCGGTTTGAGGGTTATTAGCAGCCGTTCGTGTCGCCATCCGAGCAACTGACTGGCATTGAGAAATCTCCTGATTTTGCTTGGTGGAGATCCCAGATGTCTGGTATCCCGAGACAAGCCTCCAGCCCAGACTGTAAGACATCATCACATCATTAAACCAATTCATTTTCAGAAGTGCTTTGTAATGATTTTGGAAGGCAGAGACAAATTAAAGATAACTGGAGGGCAAGGATGATGTGGCTTCTCATCTAATTCTCAGGACTTGTTGAGGCAAATAAACAAGTCTGATGCAGTGGGTGTTCGAGGTTCACATTAGCGTATCCTAAGTAAATGCCTCTGGATCCTGTTTTAAATACCCAACCTGTGTCGAGCCCTGTGCAGGACGCTTGCTTGGGAGGGATACAGGGTGGGGTGGTGGGGTGGGGGTAGAAAATTAGAATGACAAGAAGCTTGGGGCTTTGTAGATGAGGAAGCAGGGGGAAAAAAGTCGGAATTAGGTTGTGTCAAGCAAATTTCATGCTAATAGCTCCAGTGACATTTTGTGTTGTTATTGCTTGTGAAAATGGGAAATTAAAAACATGCTCGTCAAGTTTCCATCTCAATGCACCTTCTCATGCTTAATATCAAAAGGTTAATAGACAATATGTAAATTATCCCAGAGGTGAGGGGAAATCCACATTCATATTCTTCAAGGCTCTCGATGAAAGAGAAATCCATTTTTGTGACGTTTTTTTGTTTGATTCTGACAGATATTTCACTGGTGCCGCCAATTTAGAACACAACAATGGCTCCTATATGGCTGTAGGCCTGTGTGTTAGTATATGTCAATCAAACTGCGACTGCAAATGTAGCATTAATGATCAGTCAAACCAATGTATATTACTCAGCTGTGAATTTGTTGTACTTTTATATTCTCTTGTGTCCCGTCTTCTGTCTTTCTTCCCCCCTTTGCTGCTGTAAAGCTTCTCATCTTATCATATCTTATCTTATCTGGTCTTATCACCAGATGCAAATATATTCAGCACTTCGTCCTGGAGAAAGAGCCAAAGGAATATACAGAGAAATGGAAAAAAAAACAGACCTCCAGTATTGAAGTGTCATCGTCTCTGTTGTGACAGTCTCGGTACTCTGCCTTTTAACAAGGACTGAATAAAGTTTGTGATCTTGACCTCTGGCAGGATCATGTTGTTCAGCCAAGAACAAGACAACTCCTGTCAGCTTTTTATTAGAACACTTTCCTCTCTCCTGTTCGTGCCCCTAGAATCCAGTAAGCAAAAAAAAAAAAAAAAGAAGATGCAGCCACACTCTTATTCTAAGATGACTAGTTGCTTTTCCCAATTTGTCCCTTCAACACAAAATTCAATAATTTAAATCTGATTCAACCTGCTTTGCACAAACGAGATTGTTTATTCATATATATATATATATAAATATATATATGTATATATATTTATATTTATATATATACATGAGGGCGGCACGGTGGTGCAGTGGTCAGCACTGTCACCTCACAGCAAAAAGGTTCCAGGTTCGAGTCCTGGCTCCAGCACAGGATCTTTCTGTGTGGAGTCTGCATGTTCACCCTGTTCCTGCGTGGGTTCTCTCTGGTACTCCAGCTTCCTCCCACAGTCCAAAGACATCAAGAGGGGACGAGGCTGATTGATACTCTAAATTGACCGTAGGTGTGACTGTGAGTGTGAATGGTTGTCTGTCTCTATGTGTTGGTCCTGTGATGGACTGGTGACCCGTCCAGGGTGAACCCTGCCTCTCACCTTAAAGCCGCTGGGATAGGCTCCAGCCCCCCCCCCCCCAACCCTTAACAGGAATAAGCGGAAGAAAATGGATAGATGGATATTTATATATGTATAAAAACATGGGTTCTAAATGTGACCGTTTTTCTGGAGCAGCGAGACTGACAGTGAGCTACTTCGGTACTCCTGTCAGTATCGCAGCATCTGTGTCAAATTCTGTTGGTAAGTGTGTGTTTTTACCTTATTTCATTGCTGCAATATAGGTTGCAGTGACAATGATGAGTTGAGCGACTATTTTCAACTGAAAGCTCTGTGAGTGCACCTGAAAAAGAGCAGCTAAAATTTTGCATCACACTGTCAACGCTGAAGGTCATTGACGTTTTACAATCAAATAGATCATGCCAAAGACAACAAAACATCCACCAAAGTATCTTTTATTGTTAGTATCATGAATTGATTTTTGTAAAATTCCTTAATTAATGTATAGAATTGATTTATTTTAATCCCTGTTGAGCAAAGTGCAAAAAAACCCTCATTTTAATTTACTTCAAAATATGTTGATTTTGCCACTAAGAGCGCATAATTCAACAATGAAAATGTCAATACATTGTAGAATACTTGTTGAATCACAGTATAGGTCAAATCTGCACCCAGCTATTATGATAGTATTGAAATATCAGAATAGTGTATTGTCCAAACCTGGCAAAAAGCACATTTGGTGAACTCAAGCTTTAGCTTCGCTTAGTTTACAGCAAAAACACTGGGGGCAAGGAGAGCTGGACTAGCATGTGTGTGAAGGTTCGCAATCATCCATGTCGTCGTTATCCAACGAGGGCTGAATCAATATTCATATACTGTGTTGGTGATTTACCATCCAAGGGGCTTCTCACTCCTGTGTGATGGGGGGGGCAAGGTATTTAGCCTCTGATGATTCATTATCAAGGTCATTATCTTGTCAGTTCTCCGGGTCACAGCTATTGCAGTATTTACTGTACACCCAAATACGGGCACATGTGAATAACATCCTCAGAATATATGAACTTGAGGACATTGTAGGTTGGGTGGGCGGGTGGGGCGGCGGTAGCATCGACGATTACTAGCCTCCTTGCCTCCTCTATCCAGCCTGGGAGCTAGCGTGGCTCTGCCCATCCATAAGGAGCAGAACCTGGCTCCGAAACTCACAAATTAACTGAAATTCTGCTCAACAAATCAAGCTTAAGTGGCGCTGGTCCACATATTTTTAAACTTTAGACCGAGTCCGAGTCTCCCCATTAGCAATCATTGTGCTAAACTAGGCTAATTGCCAGCTCAGTGCACAAGTTTTCCTGCTCAATAAGATACGAAAAGCACTCAATAATGCATGCATTTGAAAAGAAATATATTTTCTCATCCATTACTGACAGTCTATTGGAGCGTACACAAGCATATTAATCATCTTATATCTCTGTGTATCTCTCTTTCTTATAATGGATGTTCGTTGCAGTTTGCAAATAAAGTATTCTTTGGCATTTTAAAATGAAAGATAGGGTATATTAAAATTAAATCACAGCGCTGCGAGGTGAAAGCCTTACCAAGGTTAATATCTTTTTTAGATATACCTGGTGAAAACTTCAGATTTCTGCCTGCAGAGACATTAAATCTGTCTATTCATGATAAAACATATGCCCAAAAATACATAATGTGAATTTTGACTGTGTGTAAACAGAGGACACCCTCCCTCACAGGCAATTAGAGTGCCCTCTGCATATGCAGTGTAGATGGATGGGTACGTCAGCAGTACGCACACCTCCTCCAACATAACTACATATATAACTGCCCAATTTGGTGACATATTGCTTTTCATGCCAGAGAGGCTGTTAAATGTGATGGATTTCTGCGAGCTGACGGTGCTACAAGTGTACATACAGCCACTCAATTGGATCACAGGCAACAATGAGCTTGTTTTACGTTATCATGATGATTTTTTTTTCTTTTTTTATAGCTGAACGTGGTCAAATATGAGTTTGTCCTCTCGTTTGATCCCCTTTTATAATCCAGCACGGAAGTGACACACACCGAACGTACAGGTGAGTGCGAGGATGCGAAGCGCTGCCAGGCTTTAACCCACTTTGTTGAGAGAAACTGCTTGTGGCGATGGATCTGCTGTGAAGCGCAGAGAGAACACACATTACACGTACCGCCTCAGCAACATGAATACATTCACACATGAGCTGAGGTGTGTTTGTGGGTATGAATAAAGGCAGCCAGCAGCTTCACCTTCAGTCCTGTCTCTTATTTCAGCTCCATATGGCCTTGTTAACACCAAGCATTGACACAGGGAGTAGATTTGTGGTTTTGACAATAGGCATTGATTACAATTATTCTTATATGATGAATGCCTTGACATTGTGTGACTGTGTAATAAACTCGCCTGCAATGCAAGCAAATGGGTTTGGATGCAATACCAGTTACTGAAAGAGTAACTGGGGGAACCAAGAAACAGGTGATGCGCAAAAAGCAAATTAATTGAAAAAGATATATTTGTACAAGGCAAACCTTGTTTGATGCGACATCGATTGGTGTCCAAATAAGAATTTAAGAAAACTAATATCAGAAAACAACTCTAATTGTTTTTGACCCTCAATCTTCTTACCTTTCCACGTTGCTTAATAGATGAGTTGCTGACTCATTTCCTTCCTGTCAAGGTCAATTGCTATCACCTTGGTAAGGTAATTTATTAATAGCAGATGGGCCCGTGTGCCTCCAATTTTCAGGTGATGAATGCTGTGAACCCTCTACCCCACCAGAAAGGGTGAAACAATAAAGCTGTTAACCAAAACTACATTCGGCGAAAGAATATTTTATAGGTCCATTATCCATTTGTTCAGCCTCACTGGCCCTTACATCAGCAGTGTCCTTCACTCCACAACAGTCTTGTGGCAAAAGCAGTAATGCAGCACCCTCAGCTCATAGAAGACAGTGATTGTATAATTAATGTATTTGCTTGCATGACTCAATCATCTTGTGTCAACAGCAGCGTGCGTGCAGCTGAAGGCGTTGTTCACATGCGGCGTACAATACCTCACAAAATCATACACCGTGTTTGTTGAGCAGCAACAATCTTCCTGCATGAAAAATTCATCCGGTTCATAGTGGATCAAGTCTGCTTGACGTCCTCTCTCCCCGGAATACGTTTCTGTATGTTAATAGGTAGAAAGATATACATCGAAAATGGACATAGATGAAAAAGAACTCCACCTACAATCAGGAGGTAGGTAACAAAACTATGCATTTGTTTCATATCCCTGTATGATAAAACACCTTTATATGGAGTGTTTGCTGGTAATATCCTGAATGTTTCATGTTTGTTCTCTAACATACATCTTCCACAGAAAATGCTAGAAATGTGATGCTCTAAACATTTGTCTTCTCAGGTGCAATCATTGCTCGCGCATGATGCACAATATAAAAAAAATCCCATACACTGGAAGCCAAATGGTGGGTTTTCTTATGTGTTTGCTCTCTCTGAATATGCTAAGTACACCAGAAAACATCGTCTTCTGTTGCTTTCAGGATTTTACTGGACTGTGACAGCTGCTGAATATACAGATCGTGTCCTCGTCTGCCTGCAGGAAGTCAGCAGAGAAGAGAGCAACGAGACCATTCAAACCTGAAAACCCTCAACAGAATCTCATCTTGTCTTAAAGAATGAAAAGGAGTCAATGTGAAATAAAGCGCATCCAACTGCATCCATCGGTATTGTTTAACGCTCCACTACGTCTGGGAGTGCCTCGAGAGGTTGCTGGATTGGAGTTCATAGTCATTTGCGTGGTTACTCGCAATACTTGGCAACACTAATAAAACTGCAACGCCTCCTGTCTGTGCAGCAAACTTGTGTTTGCAGCTAATTTCAAAAGACGCTTCGATCACAGCCTTAAACTACATTACATTCACACAACTAGGCCGAACAAATGCTTAAAAGCCTTTATTGCACAGCATCTCTGAGAGATAAATTCTTAGAGCAACATAATTTAATTTCACATAATGCTGATAAATCCTCAGATGTATTTTTGCAGCTCTGCAGGCAGTAAGTCTCTAAAGCAATGAGATGGCAAATCATTTCTCACATGAACATAACACAGCTTTTTAATGTAGCAGCAAAACAAACCCAGACACACACACACACACACACACTCGCACACACACACATAGCAGAATTGATCTTAGCAACAGCGTTCAGCTCTGTTGGGTAAATATCAGCTACAGTTTCTATGTTTGACTCTGGCATTGTATGATTCTTTTCTTAATACCTGGTACAACAAACCGGCTTTGTCTCTTTTTCAGCTGCCCGGCTTTATAAATAAAAAAGATCATAAATTGAAGCAGCAAGAATTCACATGTGATCAAATTACTTATCTGTAATAATACATTAGTGATTTATGCGCAGTAAAATTATGCAAAGGGACTATTAAGACAAAACCTTTGACTTTTCTGATGTTTGTTGGTGCCACTGGGTCATTTGACACACGAGAACATACTTTAACGTCCTTGTTTAAATATATACGCGATCTTTCTCTCAATCTCTGTGAAGCAAATGTCCCAATCAAGATGAGCATACTTGCCAAACGCTGCAAGGTGCGTAAAGCTTTTACGCATGGACACACAAAAATACACAGGCACACACCGAAAAAATGTCCATTTTCAAAGCAGCTTTGTTTTAGATTCTATCATGTGTTTTTATGTCAATATTTTTAAGAACTGATTACGGAATGATGAAAGATATCACGTAAGTTTAAATCCGAGGAAATTGTGCGTAGATACTGCAGATATTCTTTTATGAACATTTCGGTTATCTATATACCTTTTGAATGCCTTTTTTCCCTTTTTTGCACAACCTAAAATGGCTTCATGTGAGTTATTTTCATGGCATTGTTGCTATTAGACATTCACATTTTTGGAAAGAGTTTTAAATCCAACGAAATGTAAATAAATCTAAATAAATAAATCAACAGCTGCAGCACCTGAAGCGCACGAGTTTATGGAAAGCTTTCTTGAAGTCCTCATTAGACATGGTATAAATAATGGGGTTGATGAGGGAGTTTAGGTATCCCAACCAGGTGAAAAAGTCAAATAACTCAGGGAGGAAACATGTGTCACATGTAGCCACCACCAGCGTGTAAATGAAAAATGGCAGCCAGCAAACGATATAAGCGCCGAGGATGATCCCCAGTGTCTTTGTCGCTTTTCTCTCTCGAGCTGCTGAAATTCGCTTTTTCTCTAAAAGCGCATCCGACACTGTCACCTTCACCTGGTTTTCACTCGTGGAAGAACCGGTGTCGCTTGATGGCGTGTCATGTCTCACGCCCTGCAGAGAGGTCGTGGACGCAACGGATCCGGGAGAGTTGGTGGCCAGATGCGCCGTTGTGAGTCTCTTCCCCATCCTCTTAGGGGACTGCTTGAGGATCCGTTTCCGTGCTTCGACATATATCCGTCCGTAGAGGACAAGAAGCAGCAAGGTGGGGATGTAGAACGCTCCAAAGGTGGAGTAGATGGTGTAGAAGATATGATCCGTGTTGACACTGCAGCTGGTCAGCTCCTCCGCCTTCACCTGCCTCCAGAAGAGAGGCGGCAGAGAGATGGAGATGGCGATGACCCACGCTGTGGCCACCATCCCGGCTGCGCGTCCTGGTGTGCGTTTTTTGGAGTACTCCACTGCGTCTGTGATGGCCCAGTACCTATCCAAAGCGATTACGCACAGGTGGAGGATGGACGCCGTGCAACACGTTATGTCAGAGGACAACCAGATGTCGCACACAATCTGGCCGAGCGTCCAGGTGTGGATGACGGTGTAGAGCACGCAGATGGGCATCACCAAGATGGACACCAACAGGTCCGTGATGGCCAGCGAGGCGATAAGAAAGTTGGCCGGAGTTTGCAGTTTTTTCGATTGAGAGATTGTCGCAATGACGAAGGCGTTGGATAAAGTGGTGGCGAGGGTGATGACAGAGAGAAGCACCGCCAGACTGATCTGATAGGCGAGGCTCTCTGCACTGTCATCCACCGGGGATGCATCTGCAACCAGACTGTCGTTTGAGGTGTTCACCGGCTGAGTTGGCTCCACTTGACCGGCGCGCTCCATAACTTTCAGTCACTTTTCGACATATTTTATTTCCTCATCTGAGATGTGTGACCTGCCCATTTTCTCTTGGTGAAAATGGAAACAGCGTTGTTTTTTTCTTGTTCTCCTGCCTAAACGGCAAAATCAGTCTGAAATACACAAATTGGTTCCCTTTTTCCTCATTTCCCTCTTTTAGACGCTTGATTATTCAGATGACAAAATCTGCAGGAGCGTATCCATTTTCACAGTTATTCAAACTTTTCCATTTTTAAGCCAAACTAACTGCAATTTCGCACCAAAAAATAAAAACATAAAAAAGAAATAATATTAGGCAGCCCGTCCTGATGTCGTAACATCTGGGGAAGATGGTGCAGATAATCCGCATGTGGACAGAAAGTTCTCCAGAGATGTGTCTCCTCAGACCCCTGGTGGTTGAATGATGATCCGACCCAAAGTCTTGGTTTTATACACACTCTGACATCAAACAGGCATCGCTGATCCACGGACTGTTTTTTCTCTCCGTGAGGGGTAAAGCCTGTCTGCTGGGTCTTAGTGCTCAGTGTTTCAGATTTATGCGCCCTAACGCGTGTGAACTGATACGGAAAAACTGACCTCTGAAGGTTGGGTTCTACATCATTGCTTTAATTGTTAATAAAATGATTACTAATTAGCTTTAAACCGTAAACCTAAACTCTCGGGCTTTCGAGTCACTGTCAAGTTCTGATTATGTCGTTATAGGTGGATCAAGAGTTTCTCCCTCTCTAAGCCATCAAATCCCCACGTTGCAGTGAGGTTTCAGTAGATCTCAAGGCTGAACTTGTGATTCAGTAAAGCTTCCAGGTGAATTAACTCTAAAGAAAATACAACATGGGTCTGACATTGTTTGCACAGACGTAGTGATTATGATTCACGTGCTAACATACCGTATACTTCCATCTTTTGTAAAAAAAAAAAAAAAAATCCAGAACACATGAATTTTCATGTTTTTTTTGGTCCAATCTCACTGTTTGTTTCAAACTTGGGGTTTAAGATGGACAGGGATTTTAAACTAGATGGTCAAATAGGTGCAGTCGTGAAGTCCAGCTTCTTTCATCTGAGGCAGTCAGCAAAAGTGAAGCCCTTTCTCGCACAAGAGCATTTTGAGACTGTGATTCATGCCTTCATCACGTCTCGGCTTGATTATTGCAATGCACTTTATTTTGGAATCAGCCAGTCTTCCCTCTCACATCTCCAGTTGGTACAAAATGCTGCTGTTCGACTTTTAACTGGAGCACGTAAGAAGGAGCACATAACGCTCGTTCTGGCCTCCCTCCACTGGCTGCCTGTGCACTTCAGGGTTCATTTTAAGATTCTTTTATTTGTTTTTAAATCCTTAAATGGTCTCGCCCCCCCCTTACCTCTCTGAGCTGCTTCACCCTCATGCTCCTGCTTGGTGCCTCAGGTCAGCTGATCAGCTGCTCCTGGAGGTACCGAGGTCTAAGCGGAAGCTCAGAGGGGATAGAGCCTTTTCTGTTGCTGATCCCAAATTATGGAACGATCTGCCTTTGCACATCAGACAGGCTTCTTCACTGTCCATTTTTAAAACTCATCTTAAAACCCATTTTTATTCCTTGGGTTTTGACCCAGCATGAGACTTTGCTCCTGTTTTATTATCTTTATTGTTTTTCACTTGATTATTATGTTTTGTGACTATTTATGTACAGCACTTTGTTTTCAGCTGTGGTTGTTTTTAAAGTGCTTTATAAATAAAGTTGAGTTGAGTTGAGTTGAGTTGAGTTTGTGGCATTGAACCTTCAATTTTCAACACTGTCTGATGAATTTTGGATCAGAAGCTTCCAAAAAAAACAAATCATACTCCAAGGACCGCCTCTTAAAAAAACTGGAATCTTAATGAACGCAGACAAAAAAAAATGCATGAACTGGAGTGGAACTTTAATGATTTTGTGGATGGAGAAATTAAGAGCAGAGGTTCACACACTTGTGATGTATGGAGAAGTCAGTTGCTGATATTAGTGTGGGGTCAGTGAAGGTAACACTCCAGGCTGTGAACCTCTCACTCCCCCATGAATGCATCATGCGGGTTCTGAGGTTCTGACCTCGCTGTCATGAAACTGTAATAGAGAAATACATTCAATGGCCTGATGATTTTTTTTTGGAAATGAATTTTGACTGTGGTCAGGAAATATATAAATTAATGAATGCCACACACACATACACATATATACACACACACACACACTTGGACATTGTCCATTTCCCAAAGTGAGAAAGTGAAATGACTTCAAGTAATGAATCTAGTGTTATATACTCTTTTCTCATCTCAAGCGGCTGTTGCAATCATATCTCCCCCTCTACTTTCATTCATTTCCTCATCAAAAACTTTTAATTGAAATTGACTTGCGTGCTGTTGCTCCCTCTAGTCTCTTGCTCCCACTCGATTGTCTGCAAGTGCAGCCGGGTTTGTGGCTAAAATATGTAGAAGAAATAGTTTGGAGTTGTTTTGGGGCAATATTTTTGGAAAACACATTCACAGAGGGTTGTTGTTTTTTTTCGATCAGTCCTCGACCGCCCACAGTCACTTGGATGGCCATGAGTCATAGATTTATGGCAAATTTAACCATTCAGTTTATGAACTCAAACAAAATTCTCTAATAGAAGATAAAGAGAAAGACAGATGATGAGAATTAAATGATTGCACAGGGAGAGGATGCACAGATTGATATTTGAACTGTAATAAATTTATTAATAACAAAACATTACATCCGTTGAAAGCTTTGGTGCCTTTGTCATTATTTCAGATCATGTTCATTAATATGTTTCGAACTGTAAGCGTAAGGACAGAGAACTGTTTAACCACATCGCGCCCAGTGATGAGAAAAGTTTCAGCACTACACAGGAACAGCAAACTAAATGAGAACCAGGGACAGCTCCTGTGTGTTCTCTCACCCAGGCTGAGTCTTTAATTCAGGCTCTCAAATACGATGCATTGTTTGAACGGTCTGGTTAGATTTAGGGAACAAAAATACCTGATTGTAGTTTTAAAAACATCTGGTTTTGGGTTGAAATGATTGCAAATTTGCCAAAAAACAACAACAACAACAACAGGAAGACAACATTCAACACTGGTGACACAAACAGCAGGATGGTCCCACTGCAGCTGTACGGCATCCACATGTGCAAATACACAGTATCCAAATATCCTGTCAAACAACCTTCTCCTCCCTCTAGGAGCCTGAAACCTCGGCCATCCACCAGTCCATCCTCTGCTTCCTCCATCTCCTCATACAGACTTTTACAGTCATGGGATTTCCTATTTTCATGAGGTCATATTTACTACAACTGCTTACTTATGAATATGAACTGATCAATAATGAGCTCACATGAAAAAATCCTGTTTATGAACTTGTCCATTGTTTTATAGAACCAGTCTGTTTTGTTTTGTTTTTTTGGGGATGTTTGACTGAGCGTCTAAGGGCAGAGGAGGATGCATTATACACAAATTATAGAGCCTCTGAAAGCAAATTGACTTCATAGTTCAGAATTCTGTTAGAATTTAATTGAATTTTAACTAATCCATCGCAACATATCCATCCAGTGATTCTGGAATACATATACATTATATACATACTCGCACACACACAAGCCACAAGTGTGCCGATGTTCCTCTGGCAAGGATGCAGAGAATTCAGGAGCTTGGGTGAAGATGTTCTCAACAGTTAAAATAATTTAGCCACCAGAAAATGTAGGATAAACCCTTTTTTTTCAAATAAAGAGATTTTTAGTCGAACATCTGAGCGTATTTATCGTATTTAGAGTTTAATGCAGTGTGAAGTTAGCTCACTGAGGTGCAAATTAATGACGCATCCATCCGATTTCCCGGGGTTTTAACTAATAATCTATGGCAGGCTCGAACAGCCTCTCAAAGACTGTTGGTTGTGGACAAATGGATGTTGAAGAGCATCGGTGTAAACAAATGTTCCACTGAATACAGAAGCCTGTGTTTTGGTTGAAGCCAATATTATGATTTTAAAAAGTGAAATTCTGTAATTTTCATGCATGTACAATTCATCTTATAAGGTAATTGATCCCATACATTCACACGGATATTTTCAAGGTTAAAAAGGCTTTCCATATTTTCATGGCTCAGTGAGATATTTCTCTGAGGAGGGTGACCATCATGGAGCATGGGGATATCTCTTTCTTTGACTCCATGGAATACCTTAATGCCGATGATACCCTTGAAAATGACACTAGGAATATGTCTTTCCTCCACAATCCAAGATAATGGTGTTAATTTTTTTATCTCTTTTCGAGACAGAGAGAAAGTTAACTTAAATGATAATAATAAAGCAAATATTAATTAAAAGCTCACTCTGGTACAAAAAAAAAAAAAAAAAGGACCGTACACTTTACTTTGTGTTAAAGCAGGGACTATTTTTGTCATTGATTTTCCTTCACATTTTATTTTTCAAAATCAAAGCTCACACAGGAGGAGTCTCTAAACCGAAGGGGAAAGAAAAATACAAAAAAAATGGTGGGGGGGGGTTTATTTGGCTAAGTGAAGGAACAAATGGTTAAGAGAAGATAATGGTTTGCACTGCAGTCTGCCTTTTTATGTAACCATCACCTGCTCCCTCCACCTCCGCATACAGATGATCCATCATCTGTCACGTACAAATGATTACAGTGGGTGGTGGTGGTGGAGGGGGCTTTTTCTTTTGTGCTGTGTTGCCTTTGGCTTGTTTGGGCATCCATAGAGAGGCAATGGGCCATGCGTGCTGGTGGGAAGCTGGATGAAGGTATGTGTGCTGCAATAGCGCCTCCTCTGGTCAGTCAGGATGCTTATTCAAAGTCGAGGGGAAGCTCCTCCCATGTGCATCCGAAATAGCTTTGAAGGATGAATTGGCATTGTACAACTCAGGAGAAAAAATAAATAGATATAATAAAATAAAAGACCTACTGGTTATTCTGAGGAAGGAAGGTCTGATATTCTCTACCCTGAATGGCATCTTAGCATGTATCTCAACCCCTTCAACAGAAAGCCCAGGTTCTCTCTAGTTCACCAGGTCAGGGGTCAGTTATTAGCATACAAAGACAAGGATGGGAGATCGATCAAGGTTTTAAAATAAGGCACGTAACACATGCAAAAAACCATTGTTCTCACAGCATTATTTAACTACCCATCCCCCACTCACCAGTGAAACAATCAAATAACATGGTGACTGTAATCTATCAAGGCATAAAAGAGATATTTAAGGTAGAATAAGAGTCAGTAATGTACCAAACAGTGATATTGACAGTGACGTCATTTGGGGAAGCTCAGAATGTCCTAACTTGAAAATAACTTGTGTTCTGGTACAGACAGAGTATCTGAGTGGTATAAAACATTCAGTGAACAACTTAAACCACTACTGTCTTCATTTAATTATACCCCTGAACATGGTGAGCTCGCATCATACTACGATGTAGCTGCATGATATTAAGTGACTCTGAAGGCAAAGAACAATGAGGCCTACTGCGGTAACAAATCACCTCAGTGCTGACCCATAGGAGCATGGCCGGGTATCCATCCATCCATCCATCCATCCATTTTCTATACCGCTTATCCGTGAAGGGTTGCTGGAGCCTATCCCAGCTGATATCGGCATGAGGCGGGGTTCACCCTGGATGGGTCACGAGTCCGTCGCAGCACCTTCAGGAGCAATTAGGGGCTCAGTGTCTTGCTCAAGGACACTTCGACATGGTCACCACTAGACGGCCACTCTACCTCTGAGTTATGCCACCCCAGTTATTTTCCTCATTATTTATATGTTTCCCCATTGTTAACTTTTATCATTAATATTGTTGTTAATATTTTTTAAATGTTGAGAAAGAACTATGAGATCATCCAGATGTTTCCAATGGGTTTTGGATCCGTATCTGCTGGAATGTGTTGTTGGTGGTCTGTGAAAAGGTTGTTATGATGACGCTAGAAGACGAGATGAATGTCTGAAAGTGCACATCAGATATATGACATGGAGGAGTGAACACGCCGCTCAGTTGGAATGATGTCAGTTGAAATGAAGGAGGCAATGCAGATAATTCCTTCTTTTTTCACAAGTATGTGACACATCTGCAATAAACTAAATTAGACAATAAAACAAGAAAGCTAGCACTGAATTTGTGACTGTATTTTGTATCTGTTATATATTTAACCATTGATTTGTGTGTGTGTGTGTGTGTGTGTGTGTGTGTAATCCCTACAAGTGTTGCACTTGAATTCCCCTGCAGATGTGACAAACACCAGCCATCCCTCTGTATCCAGGCTCGACGGAGAGCATTGTCAGGCAGGAGCTCAGTGAACCAGACCCTCCTGCGAGCCCATGATTGCACCCCTTGACTGACTGTCTGGCCTTGCTAATGCAAAAACACCGGGCGAAACGCGACCGCTATCGCCACACCAAAACACATGCACCGTTGCTGTTTTCACGCCATCGTCTCACTCCGATAAAACATGCAAAAACACACATTCATAGGTGCAGCTGGAGATTTAGGTGCAGGAGAACGGGGGTCGCAACTTTGGGATTTGCTGGAAAGCTTGTTGATTTAGATGCAACCACATTTCCTGTAAAGCTGAATTCATAAATATTTGAGTTTTTTTTTTTTTCACATGATGTTTTTGTTTTATTGTTATATGTGAGAGCATGAGCATGGGTGACCCAGTTCAGTGGTAGCAGTAGCAGCATGGCAATTTCTGGGACTCTGTTTCCATAATCTCCCCTCATCTCTAAACACATTGCAGTAAAGCACTGTCCCCGGCTACATCCAATCTCACACTGGCTCACACTGAAGGTCCTATTTTTAGTCCAGTAATAAGATATCCAGCGGGCCGTAAAGTTACCACAAAAATTTATTTACATCAAGTATCATACAGATTCCCCTTTATGCATCTGGGTGGAATGCGTTTAAATAATTAACAGTATTTCATGTTGATGTTTATCTGGCAGAGGAGGGGTTTGTTGATTATAACGTGAGTGAGTGTTCAAAAGTTGAAGAAATCCTGATTTCTGTAGGTGAGTTTAAAAAAAAAGGCTTTGGGTTCTTGCCAAGAAACGTCCACAGGACTGCAGCTGTAAAATGTCTGCAGCCTGAGATTCCTGCAGGACATTGTGTTCCGGTTTGAAAAATTCCCCCACGACTCCACATCCAACCTGTTTTAACGTTTTAAGAATGACATCAGCATTCATCCGGAGTATTATATACATTTCCCACCTGCATGTAGCATCTGTGCTACATTTCATAATCAGCGTTCCTCATTAACACCATTGTGTCGCAGTTGATGAAGGCCCTTAACCCCCGACTGCCCCGGTAGAGCTGCTCTGTAGCCAGCAGATCAGACTGTGGCGTTACTGGTCGACTCCCAGGTCATCAGGGCGTTCCTGCAAAAGAGATGGCTGATCTCTCGATGAACCCTCCCTAAATAAATCATGTTTACAAGAAACCTAAAACTCTTCCTGTTCAGTTTCATTGTCCTCCAACTTCCAAGTGAAACGATTGACTTTTGAACCCCTGAATACACACCAGCGAGTCTTTTTCGAGATTTATTTTTCCCTTTGCATAGCCGTCTAAACTAATCAGTGATGGTGAAACTAAAATAATAATCTGAAGAGCCGAAATCAGTGTTTCTCTCGGGGTGCATCATGAAAAAAATCATTTACGCAGCTTTGACACAACGCACAACAAGGTGCAGTGTCACATCCACAAGAGATTTCCAAACACTAATTCAGAGTTTTAAGTTCATCAGGAACACTTTGAGCACATTTTAGTTATAGTTTAGTTATAGTTATTTTAGTTATTGGGGTGTTGTGTGTCTATCCTGGATAACTGACAGCAGTCGTCAAATAGGGCAACCACAAATCAGGGCAGATCCCTTGTTGTCATAACACACCACCCTCCTTCTCCACCTCCCCCAAAACCACCGCTGTAGGGAATGGCTTCTTTCTATCCAAGTGTTTATGAGATGAAACACAGGAGAAGTCATCAAGCCAAGCAGCTGGGTCAGCTGTGTTTGGAATTTGGATCTGAGAAGTATCTCACCTCTGCAGCCGTGTGATATGCCTGGATTTAAAACAGTGAGGGAGCGTTATGTTCCTGTTCCCAGCGTCTGCGCGTGGAATCTGTTTTTATAGCTGCATGTCAAGTTTAAAAATTTATTAGCGTCGTGCTCCAAATAAGTGTAGGTAATTTGAAATAGATTTTTTTTAAAAAGTGAAATGAAACAGAACTATTTTTAATTTCTCTTTTACAGCTTGGCATTTAATAATAAAAAAAAAAACTGCACACAGATTTTTCACAAATATAAAAAGGAAATGCTCTCACAATGTACAAGAAGTGGTGGAAAATGAATTAATAAAGAGCCCAAACTATTGGACAAAGCAAGAGGGGCAGTTTTAGTTATTTGGGGGTCCAGGGCAATGAAGCACAGTTACCCAGTAAATAAATAAAAACTACAACTTCTTGGGGAGGGGGGGGGGGGTGTGAACACTCCATTTGCTGTGAATTGTGGGTCATAAGAGTTATTAGCAAATACAGATCCTTCGTTAAATGAGTGCACATTTATGTTGACTGCTTGACTTTTTTTTTCTTTCTTTTTTTTGGTGGAACCAATAAGAGTTTACTGTAAGATGGCCTGTTAACACTACCCTGCCAGCAACACTGCTGCAGTCACAGATGTAATATTACTACAAGTATTTCACAGAATACATCTCCCCCTACTGTGTGTTATCTGAAGGCTGCTTTTAGAGCACAATGAGAGAAATATAGGACACGGTTGCAGAACCCATCCCACAGCAGTGCGACCCAGCCTGGTCTGATGGCATATGGCGTCTTCTGCTTGGGCCAATCAGCTCTCGAAGGCCCCCTGCTAAAACTGTATCAGGAGAGATTTGGGCTTCTATTTAGGATTTTATGGGGTTCAAACTTTCCAAATCGGATGAGGGAGCGACCATGTAGGGGACTGTGCCACTTTTTGAAGTACTTCTGCCCCATTTTTTTTTTTTTTTTTTGTAAATTCCAAAGACCCCTCTGTGTGTCTACTGTTGGGGTTATTCGTCTTCAGCGAACGGCAAAGCAAGACAGGTGTAAGTGCATTCCGAGTGTACTGTACAGTACAAAATCTTATTCCCTGGGGGAAACGTGACAGGAAATAAGCTGCGGTGACGACTGCTGATTGATAACAGGCCTGTGTTGCTGCGGTCAGACTCATTTTGGCTGGAGTGGAAGGGTCCGTTTAGGAACAGAGCTGTCAGATGGGAAACTGACTGCAGGCGGTAATGATTTTCATCAGCACTTTCAGAGAGGGAAGCAAGCGTAGAATTGATTTATTAAGCTGTGGTGGTGATCCTGCAGTGATACCATTGTGTCAGTCAGTGAGGATTTGTTGCATAATGCATATCGTTCTGTTTCTAAACATTCTCAGTATGCAAATACGGTTCCACAGATGGCCTCATTTTAACAATTAATGGAAGATCACCCGGCGGTATAGATTGCAAATATTGTAATTGACATGCGGCTCTGAGATACAGAACAATTAAACTTGATTATGTGCGAGACAAGACGTGATTTACTGCCTCCTGGAGGAATAACGCTGTCACATTTTTGTATGTTTTGATTAAACACGCGTGAGGTTAGCATGCAGAAAGACACGATCGCTTGAGGAAATGTAACCCTCCATGGGTGAACGTGATAATAACACACATCAGTGCTGCTTCATGGAGTGTGATAAGAAGAGGTTACAGGGCTCAGCAACACCCCAGACGCCCGGAGAAATACTATTGTGTATTATCTACATGTTGTTGTTGTTGGTGCTGGTTCACTGGGTCTGTTGCCTTATTTCAGGAATGATTTTAAGTCCAGACCAGATGATTTATTGAGTCAACACTTCCAACCTCAGTGCCCTGGAAGACATATTTCAATCAAGGAGAACGTTAACCCATTTTATCACCACTGCACTTACTGAAAGTTATCTAGACACACGAGATGGTAACAGAAAAGGAGTTTTGCCCACCTAAGGGGTACTGAACAGGACACGTGTGTGCATGTGTGCGTGTGTGTGTGTGTGTGCGCGTGTGTGTGTGTACACAACACTATCTGTCTAACTGTGTCACCTCCTGTGTAAAACTGCACGGGTTTCTGGGTTGTTCACACATTTCTAAAATGTTTTACGTCAAGACTTCTGTGGGATTTGGTGAGCTGCTTGATCTGCTCTTCCAAGACCCTGTGAAAGGAAGGGAGGTCCTTATCATATATTACATGAACCAGTGAGGACAACAGAATGTGTAGAATGTTGTTTTTTTTTGTTTTTTTTTACATAATTGGTACATATCAAGAGATAAATAAACTACTAACACAGGGACACGATTGTGTTTAACCTCTCTCGGAACCTTTACGGTTCTGACCACTAGGGGCACCAGAGAGCAATATTTATTCAATTAAATGGTAAAAGAGTTGGCGGCATGGTGGTGCAGTGGTCAGCACTGTCGTCTCACAGCAAGAAGGTTCTGGGTTCAAGTCCCAGCTCCAGCACAGGATCTTTCTGTGTGAGTCTGCATGTTCTCCCTGTTCCTGCTGGGTTCTCTCTGGTACTCCAGCTTCCTCCCACAGTCCAAAGACATCAAGAGAGGACGAGGCTGATTGAAAAGTGTCCTTCAGCAGATTGTAGTTCAGTGTGCTGCTGAAGGACACTTTGTCACTGGAGGTAGAGGGGATCAAACCAGCAACCTTTCTATTACAATACAGCCAGCCTCTTTATCTCCTGAGTGGATCATCTTGTTTTTTGTTTTTCTCTTTACCCCCCCCCCCCCACCTTGTTGTGGTGCTGCTGAACGCAACACTTCCAAGGTTTTACTTGATAATATTGTGAGTTAAGAACAAAGTTTTGACCTGACAAGGAAATACAAAATGGCACTTGGAATTCATCGAGAGAGGCATGTGCCAAATTTAACAGCATGTCAAAGAGATGTTGAGATATTTCCCCGGATGATTGCAAACCTTGACCTCCACGTGAGATTGAGCACCAGGTCGGGGGCGGGGAGGGGAGGAATGGGGGGGGGGGGGCAACGTCATTAGATTACATCCAAGCTTCAAATCACCTAAATGTCATCAGCTGTCAAAATATTGAACTAATAACTTTCAGACGGCTGGTGGCCTTTGAGAAAAGATTTGTTTTTCAGGAGATTGTGAATGTCTGGGCAAAATTTTATAGCGTAGCATTCAAAGAGTTGAAGATGTATTTCAGCCCAAATTGCCGTAACGGATCTATTTCCATCCACGGAGCCACCAAAAACCGGCTGCCGAGGCAGGTGAGTGGAGCCAGCAATGAGAATGATCAGGATTCACCATCAGAACACTTCCAGAATATTAAAAAAAGATGGTGTCTGTAACTTTTCTTGACTTTTATGCTAATTTTCACAGGATGTCCCTCCCAACTCTTGTTTTTCTGAGCGTTTATATTGTCATCAAGTGTGTTCCCGCCGACGTGAACCGCATTTCTTTCCTACCAATAAACTTTTAGTTGATAGACTGTCTTTGTAAAAGGTTTATGAGGAAGGGAAAATGCATTTTATACTGCTTTGAATATATCAGCGAGTACAGTGACTAACAAGAGCTGTTAAATGCAATGAGGCATGCCACATTTGATTACGCACAAGTGTTTTCACTTGTCAGTTACCATCACTCACTGGCTTGCTGTGTGCTCTATTACTTTGTCAGCTTTTATTGGGTTGATTTCGCTCCATGACGGCTGAGTTCTGCTTCACGCATGATTAAACCAGTTAGTTACCTCTGCAAGGAATATTTCTTTAATTTGTATTTTTGTTCGGTTTATTTTCTGTCTGCATGATATCTCATTACTCCCACAGCTAAAAACTCAATAACTGGCTTTTAATTAACATTTAGTGACATTTGGTTTTCAGGGGAGTTTTTCCAATATCAGCTGTCTCCACTGAGAGGCGCTAGTGAGTCAACAGCTTTGAATTCACAGCAGACAAATGGCTCCTTTTAATCAAAACAGATTGTTTTTTTAAACTTTAAGAAGTTTTAATAAATACTATTTTTGAAGCAACCGATAATCAGCATCATTTCCAAGACATAGAAACCCATTTCCTTGGGTTTTAAAAAGGTGGTTAATTCTTTCAAAATAAAAGACCAACACGAGTTTGGCCCAAAACATAAGAAAACCAGAGTTAGGAATCGCTGTGAAGATCAGAGTGATAAGGGCCAGGAGGCTGGTGGAAAACAGTTTAGAATCAAAGTGAAAACCCACTTTGACCACTAGTTGAACTCAGTCACGCAAACAGAGGGTCAGATGGTCTACTGGTGGTGTTGACTCTCCTGACGAGGGAAAGCAACCTCCTTATGTGACCTCTCAGCCAGGCTGAGGGAGGGAGACCATCACAGGTGCAGCCGGTAGCTCCTGATGAGCCAGGAGGAGGGAAACCTGTCGCCTGGACTTGACAGCACCTCCCCCCTGAAAGACAACACCTGTTATCAATTTGTTGGCATAACACAAATTAAAAAATCCCAACTAAAAACATAAATTCATTTTCCCCAAACCAAACAGTGGATCAAGATTTTTGAAAAGGCCTAAAAACAACAGCTTTATGATGTTCAAAACATCCAGCTCAGACACAACCATGCATGCATGCAGGTGACAAACAGAAACTTGTAGCAATCTTTGTAGCACAGAGGGAATTAAACATTCATTAACCGACGACCACTCCCAGCTGCGATGTACAGTCAGCAACTGAACTGTATTTTCCTTTTCCGCATCAGATTTTGAGAGGTAGTTTCCTGCTGTGGGAACAACAGACTGCAAATCACCTGCATGAGACATAGATTTCAAAACACTCAAAGCTCCTTTGTGATAGTTGAGGAGCGCACGTGACAAGGACTTTGATTCTTTGGAGAGAAATGCCACAGGATTCTCTCCTCCATTGTCATCAGTTTGGACAAGCACCGCTCCGGCGCCACATCACCTTCGTCTGCGTGGATCGCAAAAGAAGGACCATAGTTAGGTGTCGACACAGTTGGCAGGAGAGATTTTTGCCGTTTCAAATGGAATCTGGCACTGTTGACGTCCACTGAAATGGGATCTTGGGGTCGGTCGAGTCTGTTAGGGGGGAGACAACCAATGCAAAACGGTGGCAAAATGCCGTCTAATACCAAGCCATTCCCAAGAAAGGTTAAACTCTCCGCTGGTGATGTGAACAGGGAGGTTTATGATCACCTCCGCCTGCACAGACACCAGTTGCTCTTTGCTCCGTCCAAACACTTTTCCCAAATACTTGAGAGAACGGGAGCAATTCCTGACTTTCGCCAAGTTTAGTATTAATTTTGGCTTCTTTCGGTCGCTGCAACACGGCATTCACATGTTTGAGACGGTCTGACCTGGAGATGCTGAGTACCACCACTTCATCAATGTAGGCTTCAGCCTTGTCTAGACCAGGAATCACACAGTGCACATGCGTCTGAGAGGAAGCCCAAGGGACATTCAGCAATTAGAAGACACCCTGTTCTGGGTTCTAAAAGCTGAACGCTCCCTGGCACGCTGGTCTTGCCAGTTACCTCTCAATAAATCGAATTATCTCATGTCATGTCTTGGCAGTGGGTAGGCATGTAGTTCTGTACCGTTGCTGAGTTTACAAAAAAATCAGAGCAGATACCGAGGAGTTTTATCTGCCTCAGGAACCGGAATGCACGGCAACTCCAGGAGCTGTCTCCTGAGGTTTGGCGATGCCGAGTTCTATCATGTGCTTAATTTCCCGTTTTAACAACATTCCCTTTCTCTTTGCCTTTTGCTCCTGAAATTTCATCCGCCCAGTTTGCATGTGTTTTAGCTGGAACCTCACGTTTAGTTTATTCAGCTTCAACCGGTGGTGTCGACTCCCCTGACGAGGGAAACCGACCTCCTTCTGTAACCTCAGCCAGACTGAGGGAGAGAGCCAGTCGCTCCCGATTACTCTGGCGTTTTATCTCAAAATTGACGCATTATCATATGTATGAGTCTTTATGCTAAACAAATGACTGTCATGTGATTCTTTTCGTTTTTATTGAATAATTACGACTTATCTCAAAATTAAGACTTAAATCTCATCATGTTGACTTCAGCCTCATAATTAATCATGACTATGAACCTAATAATTTGACTGTTTAAATATTGACCCCAATGGTTAACCTTTTATCTCGTGCCTCTTGACTTCACAGTGATTAATTTCTTATGATTTAACTTTGAATTAAACTGACTTTCATCTAAATTAGGTGATTTTATTCTTGTGATTATTGCTTTTACAGATTATGACTCCTGATCTCATAATTAAGACTTACCATGGTCATACTTATACAATCAAGACCTTTTCTTTTTAATTTTTCATCTTATGGTTATAACTCTTTAGGCTGGGATTTCCCCCCCCCCCCCTTCACATCGTAATATTTGACTTTTTATCGAAAGAAATTACTTTCTTGTGATTTTCAATTTAGCAAATAATTTCAAATTTTTAAGTTCAGAATTATGATTTACCATGAAAATACTTAAAAAATCAAAGCTAAATGTTTCATTTTTCTCCCAGTGGGTTTCCATGAATATACAAATAACAGTGTTAGAAGATGAAACTCAAGATCATGTAAATTCGAAAATAATGTAATTTAAGAACTCTCCTTCAGATCGAGGCAGGGTATCTGGATCCTGACGTGCGTGATTTTCCATCTTCTCTACAAATGTTTGACAAAAGACCTCATCTTATTATCCCTCAACATAATTAATGTTAATTAATTCAACACAATGAACCAATGCAAGTGCATACTTAAAGTGTGTATTGTAGTTAGTTAGAAATAGTTCAAAAACACTTTCTAATCTTCATCTAGATTGTTTGCGTCATTCAAACTAAAAAAACAAAAAGTTTTTAAAAGTTCCGTGAAGTAAAATCTGGAAAAACCTTTCATCACAGCCCACTGAAGAGGAAGAGCCCACGCCTCTCTCTCTCTCTCTCTCTCTCTCTCTCTCTCTCTCTCTCTCTCTCCTGCTATACAATTGATGAGAATTGCGCTTTTACGCACAGCCACAGCATGACCGTCTGCAAGTCTCCGCGCTCTCTCTCCTTCTCCCTCTACTTCTTTCTTTTTCTGAAAGGTTTGGACAGGAGCTTCACTTTCGAGGTGACGATACTTCATACCAACGATAACCATGCACGGATCGAGGAGACAAGCGTGGACTCTGGGAAGTGCCCGGACGGGGGTCCTTGCTTCGCTGGGGTCGCCAGGAGGTTCACCAAAGTGTCGGAGATCCGGAGAAAAGAGAAGAATGTGTTGTTTTTAGACGCTGGAGACCAGTTTCAGGGCACTGTCTGGTTTAACTTCTATAAAGGCGCTGAAGCAGCTCACTTCATGAACAAACTTGGTTATGATGCTATGGTAAATGCTCTTTTAGTATCGTTATTTGTGGATTCAATGTTGAAAACTTATTCATATCCTTATGCTGTACAGGCTTTTGGAAACCACGAGTTTGACAATGGGGTGGATGGTCTGATCCAGCCCTTCCTCCAGAATGTTAACTGCTCTGTGGTGAATGCCAACATCAAACCTGACCAAACTTTGGCTGCAAAATTCACCGGATACTACCAGCCGTACACCATCCTTCCCGTGGGCTCAGAGAGGGTGGCTGTGGTGGGATACACCACTGCAGAGACCCCCTACTTATCCCAGCCAGGTAGTTCCTTCCATACCGGCTGCTGTGACTGCATCTCTGTATGTGCACATTGAGTTGAAGTTTGCATGAGAAGGAGTTGTTTTTCTGTCTCTGAACCACAGAGTTTCCTTTTGTGATCATTTTTGTCCTGTAAAATGTCACAAGGTCACTGATCTCTGCCGCGTAACCTTGTAAGAGTTTCTTCCTCTTCTTCCTTGTCCTCCCCTCCTCTTTGTGTCAGGCCCACATCTAAAGTTTGAGGATGAGGTGGAGTCGCTCCAGGTTCAGGTTGATAAGCTGGAAACCCTGGGCTACGACAAGATCATCGCTCTGGGACACTCGGGATTTGACGTGGATCAAGAAATCGCCAAGAAAGTGAGAGGAGTCGACATTGTCATCGGAGGACACACCAACACGTTCCTCTATTCTGGTACTTTCATTTATCTGTTGAAATACAATCTGACGGTCACATTTCAGTGTAAAGAGGAAGTTGGAGGCTGTGCAGTACCAAGAATGCTTCCCTCTTCAGGAACCCCTCCATCAACCGAAGTACCAGTGGGCCCCTACCCTTTTATCGTCAGGTCTAACGATGGGAGAGATGTCCCCGTGGTCCAGGCCTATGCTTTTGGAAAATACCTGGGATATCTGAAGGTTAAGTTCGATGAGGACGGCAACGTGATCAAAGCGGTTGGAAACCCCATCCTGATGGACAGCAGCATACCTCAAGGTAGGAAGCTGGCGGGAAGATCTTCAAGTAGAAATACCAGAGTGTCTGGATTTATGTTTAGGGCGCCGTCGAATCGATGCACGCATTGTTTGCAACATTTTCTTTAGCGGCTAATTACAGGGCAATAAATTTCCTTCATCCTTTCACAAATCACAACCCCGCCCCCAAATGAGTTTGTTTTTTTCCCTTTCCAAACACGCAGACCCAGATGTCCTCGCCGACATCGCGAGCTGGAGGAAGGACTTGGCCCGGTACTCGTCACAATATGTCGGACAGACGTTGGTCTACCTCAATGGATCCTTTGAGGAATGTCGGTTTCGGGAGTGTAACCTTGGAAACTTGATTTGTGATGCGATGGTAATAATGAAAATATATTCATTCAGGAATTCATACGTTCAGCAGGCTTGGTCTTGACGTTTGAACCCTGTGAACTAAGAGCAGTTCCTGGGCGTTTCCTTGCTCCATTTACATCTCTACTCACTGTGGGTTTTTTGTTTCTCACTGAAATATAAATTTCTGCAGCTCTGCGGAAGCAGAACTATCAGAACTAGACTTTAGAGACTGTTCTAAAATGTATATAGAACAGCTATGAAGCAAATTTATTGAAATTGTTTTTTTTTTTTTTTTACAACCAATCATGGAATACCCTAAAACACCATTTTACCTCCAGTGTTACCATCATTTAGGTAACACGTACGTACACAGTTTCATTATTAGAACCTCTACAAACAAGTTTTAACGACCCGCAGTTTGACTAAATATTTGCAGAATTTTTGTGATTGAGTCTCTCTTGACTTGCAGTGGTACACTTTAAATTTTTCTACAAGATCTGATTCATGTAAACTATTTATTTGTGGCAAACTCTTAGAATGAGTCTTTTAAACTAAACAGGTTGTTTTTTTGTTTTTTTTTTAATCGTACTGAAAAAAACCCCACTTGGACTTGGATGAGTATTTCACACAGGTTTGATTCCAGGAACAGTGGGAAAATCAGCCAATGCTTGAGCGTTTTTACAACTTCTGGCGATGACAAATGTCGAAATGATGTAATTATGATGTCATTTTCTGGGTTGCTCTGTTTTTTTGTGCAACACGCATTTGAGAGAGTTCAAGTTTGAGTCACAAGGATGTTGTGATGCTCTCGGCTCTACGGCTGTAATTTCAGATCCTGTCCGTGCATGTTTACTGTTTGAGTTGGTATGTATGGAAGAGAAAGTGCTGTTTTTTGTTTAGGTTTTTTTTTTATTCCGATCCCTAAAAGATCAGTCTTAACATCTGATTTTACCCGTTCTTCTTTTCAGATTTATCACTATTTGAAGTATTCAAATGAGCTGCAGTGGAATCACGTGGGCATCTGCATGTTGAACAGTGGATCCATACGGACGGCTATAGACGAGCGCTACAGGAACGGTAAGGACAGAATAACGCAGCGCTTCGTTACAGAACCGCTTCTTTTAAAAAGGGGTTGACTCTTCTTCTTACAGGTAGCATAACCATGGAGGAGATCCTCACTGTCCTGCCATTCGGAGCGACCTTTGACCTGGTCCAGATAAAAGGATCTACTGTGAAAAAGGCGTTTGAACATTCTGTTCACAGATACGGATCCATGTCAGGAGAGTTTCTTCAAGTCTCAGGTCCGTCTTTGATATTAAAATTCTCTTTCTGTTGTTTTTTTTTTTCGTAAAATAGGTGAGAAATGTTGCCATGGCAAACATAATTAGGGCCTGAGCACGGAGGTACTCCGGGGCGAAGACCCTATTATGTTTGCTCGACACACTCGCCACTTCAAAAGTTAATTTGAGCACCTAAACATGCTCAATCTAACCAAATTTGGTACACACATCGAGTGCAGTTACAAATTTGATAATTAAACAAAAAAACAGCGCTCTACTCAATAGCGCCACCTAGATACACAAAAAAACCACACCACGGCCTGTAGGAATGTCCTACAGACATGGGACCAATACCGTTTTATTCGTCTCAAAAAGACGGACAAATCATATGCAGACACCTCTGACCTAACTCTAACAGGACGTCCACAATGTGGACACGAATGTCCACTTTTGGACAACAAACGCTATCTCTTCCTAGGCCCTAGGAAGAGATAGTGTTTGCAGGAAGCGATACCATGAACGCCCTAGGACCTAGGGCGTTCATGGTATCGCTTCCAAAAATTAATAAATGACTCTCCAAACTCTGCTGATTAAAAGTTGTTAAAAAAAAAATTTATATAGCGCCAACAGTTTGGATTTTATAAGCCCTCCAATTGGGGGAGACACTTTTCACCTTACAATGGAAACCAATGGGGAACCTGTCTCATCTCATGGTACATACTCTCAAACACTCGCTTCTCCCATGTAAACTAAAACTCCCACAGCTTCAAAAAACACACCACTGTATTCCTGAAAAAAATCCCTACAAAAATATGGTATTATGTTCCACTTTTACCCAACATATGCAGAGCAATTTGATTTTGACACACTAAAAATGTCACAATCCTCCTCTGCTCTCCACTCTGACACAGAGAGCAGCGGGGGAGGGGCTCTTAAAGGGCCAGCTCTCAGCTCTGCTCTCAGACTGTGAGTCACACTGAGGCTTCTTCCTCCTAAACTACAAGGCCCAGGGATTTGCCAATTACATCGTTGGATTCAGGCCGGCGTTTGGCACCCGGCCGCAGGGAGGCTCAGGCCCTAACAACGCTGCTTGCAGCTTTAATTTCCACTCTTTTCTATTTCCAGGCATTCATGTGGAGTACGACCTGTCAAAGCCAGTCAACCAGCGAGTAGCAGCCTTGTCGATGCTCTGCACGAACTGCCGAGTGCCAAAGTATGAGCCGTTAGACCTGGAGAAGACGTACACGGTGGCCATGCCTTCTTACATCATAGACGGAGGCGATAGCTACCACATGATCAAGGAGGAAATGGTGAAGCACAACACAGGTGTGCAGCAAGTGTGACAGCGCGTGCGTTTGTGTGTGTGAGATAGTAACAGGGTGGTGCCAATATCTGGATTTCGCATGAAGAATTAAGTGTGTACTGTGTGGCAAATGTCACTTCCTGTACCCACTAGGTGGCGCTTGGGACCAGGCACTGACCATACGAAAGTGAGGCAGTGGCATTTTGGCTAAGCAAAAATGTTGACCTGTACAGCTGCGGTTGATTTTAGAGAGAAGATACACTAGCTGGACTCGTTGAGTCAGGAAAAGGTATTTATTAATCAAAGTGGAAAAAAATATTCCAACAGAAGGGCAAAGTGCATTGTGAATTAATCTTTAAATGATGTGTTTGTGTGTGTCAGGATGGCGCGAGGAGATATTCTTGCTCAGTATTGAAGAAAACCCATGAAAAACTTAATTTTCCAGCAAATCTGATGCTTCTGTGCTTTTAAATCCAAGAAATGCAATTAACTTCTAAGAATTTTTAATGAGAGCCTTTACACTTGGTGATTTTTTTTTTTTAGTCTTTTTAATATCCTGACTGATCCTTTCTGTTGCAGTATTTGTGCACATGTGTATGTATGGCTAAGAGTCTGAATTTGATCGTGACGTGGCAGGACAGAACTTTTCATCGATCATATAGCGGATACCCAACGTCAGTGTGTGATGATGTACAGGCATGTGAGAGTGTGGGAATATGAGCACATGATCAATTCTGACAGTGAAACATCTTGAGAGAACAGCAGAATACGAGCCCAAAGCAAAGATGCATTATAGCATGACCTGCAAACCCCATATGACATCGGGGGGGGGGGGGGGGGGTTGGAAAGGCGGGACGCTGCCTAGGGCAAACGTGCAAGCTTGAAACATGCTGCATCCAAAGCCTTTTGAGTCCTTTGGCTGTATTGTGTTTTGTTTTGTTTTGTTTTGTTTTTTATTTTAATGTTCGTTAAATTTAAACTTATTGCTCTCAGTGGGTGTGAATACATTTCAGTTTTAAAAGGAAACCAAGTGACTCCAGCTGAATTCCAAGAGGCCCGTTCCACTCAGATTAAGAGATGTCGCCAGATACTGCCATAACTATTCAAAGCTGTCTTATCTAAAGCAGATGCCTATTCTCCTACTGGCCCTATTGCAAACCACGTCCTTCTCTTATCCGCATAAACACAGCTTATATAACTGTAAACAATTGAGAACATGTGCTTTTGTACATGAGCAGAAAGCCAATGAATTTATTTTACGTAGAATCCCGGCCGCTAATTTAACCGAGCGGTTCAATATTCTTGAGTATGTTTCAGTTTGGTTGGGAATGTTCTACCAGATGCAAACTCAACTGATGCAGGTCTGATGCTCAATGCTATAAAATACTAACTCGCTGTTTTTTTTGTTGTTGTTGACTCCTCTCACAGGTGACATGGACATTTCAGTTCTGTCCAAATACATCTCAGAGATGAAGCGCGTCTACCCCGCAGTCGAAGGCCGGATCAGGTTCAGGAACTCGGCTGTCCTGGCGGCCCACAGCTTGGTTCTGCTGCTGCTAAGTGTGTGTCTGTCTCTGACACTCTGATGCGCACTCAGGGATGAACTGAGCGGCCGTTTTTATCGGCCGCTCTGCGACACCTCTGGGACTTGCCTTCAAGGATAACTAGAGGATGAGGGTAGTTCGATGTTCAGCCTCAGGGTAGATTCAAAAACACAAAACGAAACAAACCCCAAGAATGGAAGTTCTGATTATCCCACTAATCAGATAATGACTTAAATGAGTGATTTCTTTGTGCTAAATGATTCATGGGTCCTTCTTTGAGCATCTGCCAGGAAGCACTAGCGGGTGTGAGAGAGATGTGTTGATAAAATGTGTTGAAGCCTGCACCTCCGTGGTTGTTGGGATGTTCCTGTCACTTAATCTCTTTTTTTGTCGAGACTTGATTTTTTTTTCACTAGAAAACTACTGTGAGTGATTTTTTTTTGAATTCCAAAGTCATTTATTTATCATCATAAACGCAACAAAAGTACAGTTGGTGTGTTTATGATGATAAATTTGTAACGCAAGGCTTTGGCGGGTATTGTCGTGCGTCAACCTTCTCAGAGTGAGCGAGCACTTCACCCTCGCTGTGGCGTCTGTCTCATCTTGAATTGGATTCCGCAAAAAAAACCAAAAAAACAACTATGTTCCCCAATTTCACCAGAACAGGACTGGCCCCGTCAAATTTGGGTGCAGATGCATTTAACAAAGCGAAAAAATTGCCTCTTTTTTTTTTTTTTTTTATTACATCGGATTTGGTAGAGTTTACCTCAGAGATAGGAAATCCTCCTTAAAGTCTGATCTTCCACCTTTGTCTTATTAACTCCCACAGGATGTTACTAATGACACAAAACTGGAAGCAACAAACCTCCTTTTAGAGTTTTGCATTTTTTTGTTCAATTGTCTGGCTAATTAATATTATATTATTTCACAGGGCAAGCTTTTTTGTTTTACACTTGTACCGTCAACAGAAATAAAACACAGAATTTCAGTCATTACTTTTGCTCATTTATGAAGTACAAAATATTTGAAAATCTTGCCTTTCTGTATATAAATGCGGACGTCTAACAAACTTTGATAAATGATAAAAAAAAAAGAAATTTAAAAAAACAGAAGGAAGGCAGATGCTTTCACACAAGTTTCCTGCAGGTGCAATTAAGCCCGCAACACCCAATCATGCTCTGTATGTAGGAGCTGAGCAGATGCAGCTGATGTTGGATCAAGATGACAGGAGGAAAAAAAGATCTAAGTGACTTTGAAGGAGGGTTCATTGTTGGGACACGGATGTCAGGAAGTTCAATCACAAAGACTGCTGAACTCGTGTTTTGGCAAGATCACCGACTAAAGCGACATCTGTGTTTTGATGGATGGCGGTAAATAGGGCTGGAAGGAGGACATTTGCTAACTGTCGTGCAACATAAACTGTATATAGGAGAAAAAGTAGAAACTCTTACACAGGTGACTGAGAAGGTCAGTGCTGGATGGGAACAGCGAGAACGTTCTGTCTAGCGCCTGCACACAGAGAGAGATAATTGAGGTGGTCGCAGGGAAGAAGCCCCTCATTACTAAGATAATGACTGTACAGGTGAGTCATCGGCGCTGTGGACATGAGGGATGATTGCATCTGTGGCTTCAACTGAGACCTTTCTATCCGTCTTTTGAAATCACACAGACTAGGTTTGATTTGAGAGTACAAAAGCAATAAAAATGATGTTTTATTTCAAGTTTGAGTGGAAAAAAATATACATGAATTGCAATTGATAACTTTGACAAGTATAAAAAAAAACAATAACTGGACTTTCAGTGTTCCGCTAACAGATTCTTTACAAATGATGAAAAGTCATGATGATAAAATATTCTTACTGACGTTTTCGCCGCGACTTCTCTCACTTAATGCCACTAAAACTGACTCTTGGATAAGATAAACCTTTATTTGTCCCTCAGTGAGGAAATCGGAAGCTACAGGTGTTAGGAACTATAATGAAAAATGATGGTCGTACCATGTGGTTTATACTTGAAGAATGTTAATTGTCAAAACGACTGTGAGTAATCGCACAAAAAAACAAAACAGCTGCAGTTTGCCGGCACAATAGCGTTATATAATTTATTTGAAGTCATTCACAGCAGGAAAAAGCCCCCTTAGTCCTCTGGGTGCAGGGCAGCGTTATCTGGACCGGTTTAAGCGAACCAGACTAGCGTCAAATGAAAATCCAGACAAGCAAGTTAGCTTTTGTTCGTCTTACATCCACGGGCCGATCGCAGACGTCTCCTTCTGCACCTGCTACGGTGGCAGGAAAAAAAAAAATAGGCATTTTTATATATTTATCGCTTTCCTCAGTTACAGATAAAAATAAATCAGCTTGAGGGATGAACTAGTCATTGTTAAAAACTGATTTAATTGTTTAAAATGTAAAACGTTGGATGCAGCTTGAAGTGACTGATTCAATTTACACACAAAAAAATCACTGTACACAAAACAGTAGAACATATGGTAAAATCAACACGCTCTGTACATCTTGACGTTTCTTTTTCTTGCTTTTTCTTCATTTAGACTTCATGTGTCTCCAGACAACAAGGACATTTATCTCTGCACTTATTCTTAGGGAGCTGAATTAGTCTATGTCAGGCAGAATAATCATGGGCTTTATTTGATGAAAATTATCTGTTATATATTCAGTCTTTGGAAATCAAGGTTGGCAACACTTTACCTTGTTTAACTCAGGAAAAAGTTCTTGAATGGCGATATCCAAAAGGACATATGTCAGCTGAGGAAGAAAAAGAGATGAAAAGCATTCAAGATGATTGATTTTGATTGAAACAAATGTGAATCTTGTATTTTAGGTGAGCTGGCCATTGGTTTGCCACACACACTCACACACTCATCACTTGAGATTCAGAGAGTTGTAGAGCAGACAGAAACAACCCTTGTCACTTTCCCTTTGACATGAAATGTCCTCCGGGTACAAAGACTATGAGGAACATGTGAATGTACGAGCGATTGTGAGAACGAGCATCGCTGTACCTGTTTGTTGAGAACCGGCTGTTGCAGTCCATCAAAGAGGAGACGAACTCCTTCGTACTTGGCTTCTTCCCCGATGCATTTCCCCAGCAGGTCTAGACATAAAAGACTCGTGATCACAAACATATTCAAAGCTTGTTCTCATGTGTGTCCTGTCGATCGGAAAAAACCTCTGATGTGATCACCTGGGATATATCTCATCATCTCCTCAAACGTCTTCTTCGCTCTTCTCTGCTTGTCCTGGGCTGAGCGTGGCGGACTGCTCTCACAGAAAACAGCATCTGCAGGTGCAAAGTATGTGCACATATGAAGAAGAAATACACTTATTTACATGGTTGCTAGCCTACTTTTGCAGGAAGAAACAGCAGTCCAGACTTTTAAGAGGCCTTATAATGTGTTATAATGTGCTCTTTTAATAATTTGATCTCATTTTATGATTTATAGACATTTTAAAAATGTCTATAAATCCAAATACATCTGCTTCTAAAGCCCCTTTCCTCCAACACTAGCTAACATCTGGCTTGTGTGTGCAGTCGGAATATTTTTCACTCACTCACAGCATTCATTCCAAGGTCAAAGGCTAAAAAAACATAGTGAACATGTGAAGTGAGCACTTTGAATCCATTTTAACATGTTCTCAATACAAGCAGCACGGGATCTTTCTGTGTGGGGTCTGCATGTTCTCCCTGTTCCTGTGTGGGTTCTCTCTGGTACTCCAGCTTCCTCCCACAGTCCAAAGACATCAAGAGAGGACGAGGCTGATTGATACTCTAAATTGACCGTAGGTGTGACTGAGAGTGTGAATGGTTGTCTGTCTCTATGTGTTGGCTCTGTGATGGACTGGCGTGACCCTAAACAGGATAAGCAGTAGAAGAGTGATGGATGAATGAGGTGCATTTAACTGCCTTGTTGCCTCTGTTCAGAACTGTTTTTGGGCATTGAAGGAAGAGCTTGTTCCAGGCACAACAGTGCAGCCAAATCTGATGCCTACAGTGCACCATAGGAACATCTTACATGGGGGCCACATAGGAAATGTTCTCCTTCATGTGAGTACATGAACTTGTCGCACCTCGAAGCAGGGTGATGAGTGAGACGAGCCGGTGCTCCTGGACCACCTGGTTGAGTTTGTACTGAAGGTAGTAATCTGTGTAGGCCTCCAGCGTGTTCTTGAACAGGATCCTCCCGCCCATGAGCAGGTGGTGCAGCCAGTCAGGGATGTGGAAGACAACTCGGCCTGACGATCACGGTGGAAGAAAATGGACAGGAAGACATTTGAGTGAATGAGCATGGTCACGGGTCATGAAGGAAGAGCGATCCCCGGCGATTGATACAGTTCTGCAGTTTTGCTTTACATGATAAACAATAAATGTAAAATCACCTGTCAAACAGAAACATGAAGAAGTATTCCTCTTTCTTCAACTCCAACATATGAAATGTGTTTGCTGGAAAATTGTGATCACTAGTTATAAAACGAGAGCTACGAATGTAACTGCGGTTCTATGAATCCTGAATGACTGCCAGAGGGCGGTGCTTAAAGCACTGAATGTTCCCTTCGCGCATGCACAATCCGAGTATGAATACCAACAACGTCACCTGTGACCCCCGGATGACCCGGTAGAGGCAGTATCTTCCAGTGTCATCAGGGGTTCTGTTCCTACAGAGCCTTCTCGTGACAACGCGAGGATTTTGAGTGACAGAACACTCTGGCCGTCATTCGGGATTCATAGAACCGCAGTTACATTCGTAACTCTCATTCTATTTCATCCCTGCTGACCGCCAGAGGGCGGTGCTTAAAGCACTGAATACCAGCAGAGTCATGAGGAATCCGCAGTACACACTTCATCAGGTTGACTCGGAGGACTCCGGTAGGAGAATCGTACTCAGGGGATGGGGAGTGGCTACATTCACCCTGTAGAACCTGGTAAAGGTGGTAGGTGATGCCCATGAAGCGGCAGCGCAAACAGCCTCCAGGGGCACTCCTCTCAGGGCAGCCCATGAGGTTGAAATACTCCTGGTGGAATGGCACCTCACATCAGATGGCGGGGGGGGGGGGGCGGTCATTCGCCTCATACGTGTGTCGTATGACGTCCACTATCCAGTGGGAGAGCCGCTGCTTTGAGAGAGCGCAACCAATGTTAGGGCCGCCGTGCTACACAAAGAACTGGTCTGAGCGCCGGATGCTTGCGGTAGCTGCAAAATATAATGATAGGGCCCACACAGGGCACAAAAATTCCAGCCTGCCCCCCCCCCTGCAGGGGGCTGCAGCAACACACCTGGTGAACACTCTCGGCAAGAGGGAGAGCCCGAATGGAAGCACCCTGAACTGCCAGTGGCGACCTTGGTAGGCAAAGCGCAGAAACCGCCTGTGGTGAAGTGCGATGGGGACATGGAAGTAGGCGTCCTTATGGTCTATGGATGTTAGCCATTCCCCATGGGCAACGGTTTACAGGACCTCTGTTGTCGTTACCATGTGAAATGGTAAGACCTTCATATAGTGGTTGAGTCCCTGCAGGTCTAAAATGGGGCAAAAACCACTGGTTTTCTTCGTGATGAGGAAGTACCTTGAATAAAAACCCCTGGGGTGCAACAGAGGGTCCACGAGCTCGATCGCGCCCCTGGCCAGGAGGGTGGCTAACTCCTGGTCTAGTGCTGAGGCTTTTGCCGGGTGCCTGATAATGGTCATGTTGACCCGGCTGGAGACGGGGGGCCGACATTGGAACTGAAGCCTGTACCCCCGGGACAAGGTGGAGAGCACCCAAGGGTCCGAAGTGTGAGTAGCCCAGTGATTGAGCTGCTGGTGGGAGAAGTACACGAGGGCCGGCCCCGGAGCCTCAGTCCCAAGCCCCCTGACCCCGAGGGGCCCTGGAGGCGCGGCAGGCAGGTTCGGGATTCGGCAGTGGTTAGGGTCCGGAGCTCGAGGGTCCGGGTCCTGAAATGGCCTGGTGGGCATGTGAGCAGCACCCCGAAAATCCCTCATCTGCCTCTGCACAGAGCGCTGAGGACCATAACCGTCAGTAGCACGAGACTGCGCTGATGGACGGGCCTGCGTGGCAGCCAAGGGGGCCCCAGACCTGCCGGGGGGAGACACGATGAGGGATGCGACAGCTGGCTCAACAGCAGGCATGAGGTCCAGGCCAGCTCCTGCAGCACCCTGCATGACCGCCAGGGCTCGACCGTCAGCTGAAAGACGTGAAAGAGCCCGAGTATCCCTCCAACAAGCGTGTAACTCCCTCACATATTCCTGTGAGGGGGGGACAGCAAAAGCAGTACGCCTGCGCCTGAAGAAGGCACTCTCAGATACCGCTTCAGCCTGCTGTGGTATGTCCAGCCACAGGCACTCCAAGGCCGCACACAGAATGGCCTGCATGGAGCTATCACCTGCCTCACTCAAAGAGCTCTGAGCCGAGGACAGGGAGCCAGGGTCTGAGGCTTGAGAGGCCCTGTCTCCATCTTCATGCTGGAAGCGAGAGGCTGAAGCTGCCAGAGAGATAACGTCATCTTCTGGGTCCAACACAGGCATTGGTGGGGTGGATTCCCCTGGGGCCTCCACAGGGGCGTCAGAGCAACCAGCTTGTAGAAGGGACCTCATCTCAGCCAACTCAGCAGACAGTCGACTTACCTCAGAAGAAAGCCTACGTCCGGATTTCGCCCTCTTCCTGGAGGGTGCAGCAGCAGCAGGCTCAACCCTGTGTTTTGAACGTGTGGTGTGAACCGGAGGTAGCTGACTTGAGGGCCCACCTACCACCTGGCCAATCTAGCAGCCCTCAGCGCATGTGGCATGTAGCTGCAATTCATGCACTGACTGTCTGACATCGCCTCAATCAGATGATCCTGACGGAGACACGTTGGGCAGAGGTCATGACCATCACCAGCCTGCAGAGGAGCCCCACAGCCAACACAGCAATGACTACCATCCATAGTGGCAAATGATATTCAGCAACAAAGCACTTAAACTGAGGGAAGGGGGCGCAGCGCCCCCTACTCAGGAGAGGTCGGAGTGCTCAGCGGAAGGTTAGCGCCAACAGCACTCAGGTCAGCCTGTGACGGACGGTATTTTGCGTACACGGGGGCGAATAAGACTCCTGTCAGCCAAATGTGAGCACAACCACGGTAGCAGGAGGGCACCATCGGCTGGGAGAGGGAGCGCGAACGCTGCCTTCACCAGCAGAGGTTCAGAGCAAATCAGAGAACTTAACAAACTGCCGCGAACACTCCGGCAAGAATTGTTCTCCTCTTTTCTTAATGAGAAATCAAGCAACTTTAACACAAAACTAGCCACCGCAATACCAGGAGCGGGGAGCGCAGCGCTACCTTCACCACCAGTGACTGCAACTTACACAGCCGTAAGTAAAACAAAAAAAACTTAGTGAACGCCGCCGCTAACTCAAGCAAGCTAATCAGAGCCAAACAAAATTAACAGCCGTCGGGGAGAGGGAGCGCGGATGCTGCCTACACTGACAACTGTTGACACAAAGTTAGCAGGGCACTAGTTACTGTGAGATGCTGGAAAAGAAACCAAAGACAGACAGCCGTTGCAGCCCTTGGAGGGCGAGCTTTGCTGCTCCGACCAACACAGTCACAGGGCGTCCAGCGATGGTACCGAGGAGAAATGTAGACCGAAGAAATCAGGGTCTTATAAGTTTAGAGGAGCAGTTAGCCGATGCTACCAGACGCATACGGACTGCACGCGAGAAGAAAAAAAGGAACAGAACCCCTGATGACACCGGAAGATATTGCCTCTCCCAGGTCATCCGGGGGTCACAGGTGACGTTGTTGGTATTCATACTCGGATTGCGCATGCGCGAATGGAACATTCAGTGCTTTATGCACCGCCCTCTGGTGGTCAGCAGGGATGAAATAGAACAGTACAGCAGAGAAGTGATTTACGGGATGCAGCATTTCTGATGATATAAATTATGGAAAGAATAAAAATGAGTGTGATAGAGAACAGACAAGGAGATCTGACTTACCCACATACATCAAGTAGTCGTAAACTCCTTCAACCGTGATCATTTCCATGAAGTAGTTCTGATTATGTCTCTTCTCAGCCATTTCTGAGCGGTTTGCATTGTTTTTGAAGAGCTCATTGAAGAGCTATAAGAGAGATTTATGTTAATGCTACAATTTGTGTCCATTTTGGATAAAACACTGATCCTGTGTTTTAATAGCCATTTTCTGTACCACAATATTCTATTTTTAGCAGCATTTTTGTTGCAATGACATTGATTCCATTAGGTATTTGAATTACGTATTCATGTACATTTTTGAAAAGAACAAATTCTTGAACAGATTTAACTACATTGAATAGATGGATCAAAATGTGGCCTGACAGAAAAAAATGTTAGCATGTACATGATTATTCCCATGTAGCCTGAATAAAAGGGGTGAGAGGACACTCAAGTCACGACTGGATTAAACTAAATGGATTAAGCCAAAGGTTGCTTTTCATTTCTACATAAAAAAGTTGTTACTGGAAACACTTCAGTGGATCCAAATAATGATAAATATTTAATTTCTCTCCACCATCTTTGTTGAAATAGAATTTCAGATTCTGGTACCAAAATAAACACCATCTTTCCAAAGCACAAATTTTCTGTCTTTTTTTGAAACATGTTAAATTGAAATCCCAAAAGAAACTTTTGCCTATTGCATGATGATTGTTTTATCTTATCTCGCTTCTTGTCTGGCTCTTTGGGAGGAGAGTAAATAGGCGTATCCTTCAAAAGCTGGCGTGATCTTTTAAGCACACTACATCCTAAAGATGTGTGCGCTCAGCGACCTACATTCCCTCGCCCTGGGTTTCCTGAGAGAAACAATGGGGGTGAATCACAAAAAAAATAAAAGTCCAACCTTTTTGTCATTTTCTGATGTGGGGCTGAGGATGGTGAGTTCAGGACGGTTGGGTTTTGGTTTGGGAGATTCACAGGAGTTGAAGAAGGACTGAATGAAGGGCTCGAGATGTTGTCCCTTCTGAAAGGACAGCACAAAGTCTGTTAATACCAATAATACTGACAGTATTAGTTCTCTTACTTGTCATGTAAAATGGCAAAAGTGCTTCCATCTCACAATTTCTGCATTAACTCTTTTTCAAGTATGTTAAAAACCACCTCATGAGTGAAAAAAAAAACAATTTTGCAACTAATTTTTGGTATTTCCATCCCCCTTTTTTCAATGCGATACTTAAGGAGTCCAGCAAAACATGGTGATGGCAACCCAGCATCAGATTAGAGGAAGCACGCAGAAGCTGATGAAACTCAATGTTTAGTTAACACAAAAACAGGAAGCTAAACTTCCAAACTAAACTCAAGGAACTCGTGAGGACCTGAGAAAGGTTGGTAACAAACATGTGAAATGACATGAGGATCTGACATGAAGGGAAACGGAATAAAATACAAACTCAACAGATGACACAACAACAACCAGGTGTGAGAACGCAAGGGCGGGGAAGGAGCTGATTGGTTGCGAAGTACAAAGGAGCAGGGCTGAGACTGCAGCGGACTGATTAACAGGCAAAAACACGGGTGATTCACTGAAAAAAATGGGGGGAAACAAAAGACTGAAAGAGGGAAGCAAACGAACAACACGGGACCTGACGAGAAAACAAAGAACAATACGTAACAATGCAAAACCTACAACATAAAGTATAATAATTTTCTAAAAGAATCCATAACTAAGTCCACGCGGTCCAAACGTAAGAGTTTGCGAATACTTGCAGGTATGTGATGGAAAAAAAAAAAAGTCTCAGACCACACACAAACACAACGCACGCGCACACACACACACACACACACACACACACACACACACACACACACACACACACACACACAGAGCACTAGGAATGCATCACTTGCCTCTTTTATCAGTTTGCTGGGGACTGACTTAATGATTTTTCCTGAAAAAGATAAACACTTTATCTCAGTGATGAACTACAGTGTCACATTCTTCCTCTGTCCGAGGCACATTTATCTTTTTACTGCAGCTCAAGGTCAAACGGCTTCATGGCATGTTTAACATACGCTCCAATTCAAACACAATCCACTACACTGGCCTATGTTGAGTTCTCCACGTCTCTTTCAGCTCGACTCGCTATGATACTGTACCCAGGTTTACGTCGGGCAGCATCTTGTCCAGGAACTGAGACTCCATACTGTGAGGAGACAGGAAGTCAGCCAGAAGCTGACTGTTGCTCAGCTCTGGGTGCTGCAGGAGCCTCTGTAAACACAACACATATAAGTCAATAATGTTATAGTTTCAACTTTCAAGTCAAAATGTAGTCATTTCCTCCTTTATAACAAGCCAATTCAAATCACTGTTAACCATTTTACACTGAATATATTTTTCATCCATTTTAGCTTTCTTATTAACTAGCTTATTCAATTTGCACAACTGCAATATTATTATTATTATTGCAATATTATTACGATTATTATTATGGGCACACTGTCATTTTGCACATCTTCAATATTATTTTATTGGAAGATTCTAGATTGTATTTTGTATTTTGAGTATTTTATTATCTTTATTATTTTTATTACTTTATTGTTTTGTATTTTGTATTTTTATTTTTATCTTTCTGTGGTTTGGACCTTGCATGCCTCTTAAGTATCTTGGTAAACTGCTGGAAATGTGAATTTCTCCTGGAGATTAATAAAGTATCTATCTATCTATCTAGCTTAACACCTAGTTTTTTGCTTTCCATTAGCATCAGCATGCTATGAATAATCAAATTACTGCAGATAAAACATACTTTGACATCCAGATCAGTATTATTTTCATTTTGTCAGTTAGGCCATGAGGCAATGCATTTCCGAGCATTAAAAAAATGTTCTTTGTAGTATGTTTCAGGACACTCTTGTTCCAACACATCTGGCATTTTCAAGAGAGCTGCTGAAACCTTCATACATTCATCACCCCAAAAGAAAAACCACATCAAGTCTTGGAATGGGTTGCAGGAAAGGAACTGTAGCTCCCCTCCAGAAAAAAGGGGATGTTTCTGGCGAGAACTAACCTATACAAGGTCCAGCACTCTTTATAATATCTAGATGGACACAAGTTACTTTCTGAAAACTGTGTTCTCCATGCACAAAAACACATACACTTCTAATAATGAAATATGACTGTAAGCTCCACTGTGTGTGGCCTGAGGAGAGTGTCAGGAGTGCACTTATCCTTTATTGTTACTGTGTTATGTAATGTGAATATGAGCTTAGACTGGTGGGGCTTGACAGAGTTGTAAGGGAATTAAATACAGGCTTATTTTTCTGCTGTTCCACTTGTAAGAGACCAGTGTCAGGTTTTAATGAGCCAGTGTTTGGGCATCACGTCTGTGAGATCACATGTATGTTTTACTTGATCTTTGCCTTCCCCTCCAAGAAATGACATAATTTTGGTTCATTCCTCAACCCATCAATCGACAGCTGGTCAAACAGAACTCATTAGCCTGAACTTTATTGAGACCTCCACCTGAAGGTACTCCTGGAACTCCTCCCGCTTGGATGTAAGGAACTCATAGTTCTTGGGGCCGATGATTCTCTTGGAAGGCAACTGTGCATCTGGAAATGATCCTACAGGGGGAGTAAGATTCCAGTAAAAGAAACTGTCAAAGAATCAAAAAGGAAATGCTTCCTGTTTTCAGCAGAAGTCCCTAAATGATTCAACACTTCAATTGTAAAATTATTCATACATTTGTTCTGTGAAAGTGGGGAAATGAGCCACACATTAGGAAATGGTAGTCACAGGTGAAAACATGAATGGAGAAGCCACGTTATGTAAACTTAAGTACCAATAGAGAGAAAAACCTACCGTGAAACTCAGTGAGCTTCGATTCCAGGACATAGAACTCCAGATATCTCCTGTATACAGACCAGTGCTCCGTCTCATGTCCCACTGAAATCACACACAAACACAGGACACCTTTATAGAACTAGAAAGCACCCAGGGGAGAGCAGCGGGTGGCTGTTCTGTGGAGCAGGAGGAAGGTGAAACCTGATATTTAACCTTTGCGTGAAGGGGCAGACTGATGCACCCCTCCTGTTGTAAATATCAGTTTTTGCACACTTAATATGTCACTATACATCAGGTGGAAACATCAGAGTGCCATTTTTAACTTGCCATTTTAACTTACTTACTTCCTGTAACCACTAGGGGGCGCCACAACTTCAGCTTGTACATGTCTCATGTCTTTAGGTCGGGATTCTTATCACACGTGTGAAGTTTGGAAAAGATCGGACAATACAGAGTCCACTTACAACAGTTTCACGTTACTCAGCGAAGGAAAAAGGCAAAATTTTCACGCTAAAAATATGACATCAGTGATATTTTTCCAAACAACTCGGCATGTGGAGGCGTCAGGACACTTCAGGAGGACTTGGTACCAGCAGGATGGAGCAACTTTTGTTGTGTTTTGTTTTTTCCTTTGAAAGTTGGCCCCCATTCACTTCAACTGTTCAGAGATTACTGCAACAACTTTTCCTGTGCAACTCCAGCACCCGACCCAAATTTCAATTGAGAAACTCTTTTTTTTAAATGATAATGTTGTAACTTTGCAGGAATCTTGCATCTGTTTATGAGGCAGGATGTCTCTGTAGTGCCACGATTTTAAAAGAAAATTCTATTACACAGCCTTGAACAAAGTCATAGTCATAGTCAAAGAAGCGACTCTCCCTTTAAGACAGCTTCT
The DNA here is from genome assembly GCF_037954235.1 of Aulostomus chinensis. Lineage (NCBI taxonomy): Eukaryota > Metazoa > Chordata > Actinopteri > Syngnathiformes > Aulostomidae > Aulostomus > Aulostomus chinensis. Next base: position 16,571,934 of record NC_141336.1, on the reverse strand, counting down.
AGAGACAGACACAAACAAGTCAGACAGGCTGCCCTGACCACTCAGTCTCACCTGCCTTACGGTCGTTGCGCTCCACGTCGATGCAGAACACAGGAATCCTCTCTCTCTTCACGTCATCATCATAGAAATCAATGTAAGGGATGGTGATGTTCCAGGCTGAGAGGTTTCGGGGCGTGCTGGGGGTGGAGGCCGCCTCCATCGGGGAGTCGTCCTCCAGCACCATCATGGCTTCCTCCACCTTGAATGCAAGGAAGTGAGAGTGGGTTAGACTCACACACAGCAAGCCCTCTCTGAAGAAATGAGTCACATAGAGCTGCTATGGCTAAGAGTGTAAAACCCAGCATTTAAAGATGGAGAAAAAGAATTACATTTTAATTCTACTTCGAAATAAAGTCTAAAGGTACTACAGCCAAAAAGGACTTTTTTCTACTTCCTGGATTTCTTTTGCACTTTTAAGTCTGACTGAAGTTATGTTTATTGAATCCAATAAAAACATGTTAAAATGCTCTTGTATTCAACAACCTCTTCACTTTATCGTTGTCCTACCTCTTAAACCAACAATGATGATGAAGAAATTGTGTAGAAAATGACTTTGTTGGCTGAGGCTCAGTTGCAAATGCCGACATTCTCAAGTTAACAAGGATATCCCCTTACAACAGATGAGGAGATTAAAGGTTGGATTAGAATTGAAGAAATATCTGCAGACTACTAGAGGTACCCCAGGCATTACAACACCAGTCCCAAAGGTGTTTTCTTTAGAAAATACTCTGAAGCTCCACAAAACCCTCTGTTTAAGCATAGAAACCGCAAAACTTTGTTACGATGTTAAATTAAAAAAAGAAACCTAAACAAGCAAACAAATGTGCAGCAGGCATTCAAGTGATCCTTCTTCTTCAGGAAAATACAGTCACTTTATAAAATGAATAGTTCTGGAAACCAAGGCAGAGACTCTAACTTTTAATGTCAACAAAGTTAACTCTTGGGAGCTGAGTTTGGCAAACACAGTTGCTTTCCTTTCCTTGCTCACCATCGCCCTCATGTGGTGACAACTATACTAGTACAGAGGTTTTATCTAACATGCTTTTTTGACAAAGGTTTATCTGTTAAAACTCCAAAATAGAATGTATGAGACAAGAACAGTTCTCTGCTTACAGACGCACCTTTGAGGAATGTGTAAATGCAAACTTAAAACCACAATATTGGTGTTGCAGAGGCTAAAAGTGCACCTTTTGAGTTACAGAGTGGCTACTAAGTTAGCTCCAGGGCACACGATTGATGCAGATCAACACAATCACTCAAAACGCCAATCTGGGAATCAATCTGGTATCCCCAAAGTGTTGGAACTGGTCCCATTTTGTCTTTTTTTTTTTTTTTTGAATTCACAAAATTACCAAGAGAGGGACACAAACACACAACACTATCTACCATAGCTTTAAATAATCTTTTTTTTTTTAAAGTGTTTGTTTCATGTTTTACATTTGCCTCACCATATCATCCTCCCCCTCTACCAGCCCGTAGGATGGTAGCATGGCCCCCTCCATGGTTGTGCTCTTGAACACCCCTTTGATCTTACTGCCAATGCGACTAATCCCAAAGGACTCGCCTCTCTTTGACGTGTTCCTGCAGGCCAAAGAGGGATGTTATTAGAATACGCTGGATGGAGGAGGCGTGCATGGTAAAGAAATGACAGGGAAAGAACCGTAGAGGAGAGTGTGTGTGTGGGGGGGGGGGGGGGGGCATACAGCAGCAGTTTCAGACATTGGACATGACGAAGGGTACAGGGGACGGGCAGAGGAAGCAGAGCCAAAATGTCAATTCACAGCAATCTCACGATGAAATGTTTTACTTTGTTACTGCAGGGACAAAATAAAACGTAGCAGTGGATTCATGACCCGATGTTCATGTTTTAGTATAATCAGTAACCTTTGACCCATAGATAGAGAGAAAAAGAAAGAGAGAGAGAGAGAGAGAGAGAGAGAGAGAGAGAGATGGATGAGGGGAGGGTCTACCAAGGACACAAGTGGCTGAACACTGAAAAGATACTGCATTGTCAAAAAAAACACAGGAGGTGAGTGTGTGAGTGTGAGGAGGGACACATAAATAAAATTGAATCCCATGCATTAGTCCCACCATGCAGGCTGGGACTGGGGGAGACATCAGCAGGTGGGGGGAGGCAGGAGGACTGGGTGGTTATGACATCATATGGATGGACCCTGACTTACTTGGGTGATGAGTGGCGGTGGGATAGCGAGCCATATGGGAAAGTTGTGAACGTGGACTGGGCATGAAGGGAGTTATAAGATGCAGGTGAAGAGCTGCCAGAGGCGGTGAACAGTGAGGATGGGGACTCGGGGCTCCAGTCCCAGGAACTATAAGCACAACAGGGTCACGTCCCCGTGGACAAAAGGAGGGAGAGGACCAAGGATCATACCGAGGCAGGCAGTATGGAGGTTACAGAATCAAGAGTGGACAAACTGTCACAGACACATGGATGGAGCACCAGGCAGAGACGGCAGTGTGGGTGGTGATTACCGAACCGCAGACATGGAGGGAGTTTATGCTCCTAGTTGGTCAGTATGGCCATAACTCATGCTGCTCTGAAAACTGCCTTCATAACAAGAGTGTTTCCCTAATCAGATCAAATAAACATAAAACCAACAAATGTCCTTCTTTAAGCTTCCTGTGTATTTAATGCTGAAGAAGATAGTGAGCCACAAATGAGTCTTAGGCTCATGCCTTGTGAGCTGCTACCGTGTGTTTTTAGGGCCTGAGCCAGAAGGTACTTCTGGGCGAAGACCCTATTATGTTTGCTCGGCACACTCGTATTATGTATGTGTCTTGGAGCGTGGTGCTGCTATTGTCAGGGTTCCCTTGAATTAAGAGGTCTTGTAATCTCGATGGAACTCACTGAGGTAAATTAAAAAAAAAAAAAAAAAAAAAGTTTAAAAATCTTCAGTTGTCCAAAACTCAGATTTGATGTGTGATTTTTCTCAATCATCTCCACCAAGGAAGCCATGTTTTGGGTGGCAATTGTTTCTTTGTCTGTCAGCAAAACATTACAAAAAAATGAAGTCAATTTTCACCAAACTTCGTGGAGGGGTGCAGGATTGGCATGGGCAGGAGTCACCTCCCTCTCACTCTATGGAACAACCACACTCTCCTGCGTACACGGGTCTAACGGCCTGCTCCTGTACACTGTGTTTGGCACACCTTGGCGGAGGTATGTGCTCTCCCAGTGCCCTCTAGTTTACATGTGATTCATGATGCTATAATGGTCATGATTCAGTGATTAAACACTCTTTTCTCAGCCTTCTCACAGTTGCGTTGCATCTTTGAAAGTGGAATTAAATTGGCAGTAAAATTAGGAGTCATTACCACCTGGCGCTAATGGTCTTGAACCTCTGATTGCAGCAGGCCAGGGAACTATGGATTTGTTAAAAAGGCAGCACATCTTCCTCTGTGGTCAAGTCAAGCGAGAAGAATGACGTGTCTGTTGTACATCTGCACGTGCAGCAGCACTGCTCAGCCAGCCACTGTTTTGATCAGCACACTAACGACTTGTACTCACCGAATGTCATCCATACTGAGGCTATTTCTGGAACAATATGTACAAGGAGTTAGTGGCAGGGGCCCTGGGGCCACACACACACCACACCCCTTGATACACACGTTGATCTCTGTGCACATGTTGCTCATTTAAATTTCATTAAACTGCAAATTTACTGCTGGATCAAATCTTGTTTTTCCTGTGAGTTATTGCAGCTTGATAAAAACATGATTATACAATTAAAAAAAACTAATGCAGCGATATTAAGAAGGAAAAAACTTGCATGTGGATGAATACATGGCAGATATTTTTTGGCTAGTTTAATATTACATTCAAATTTTTCTTATGTTGCACACACACACCCAAACACACACACACACACACACACACACACACACACACACGCACACATGGTAAAATCCCTTACCTGCTCATTTTGGAATTCCTAGCAGGGGACTCGGCCCCTCTCAGAAGCTGGCGAAAGTACTAGAGGAAGAAAAGGGAGGAGGAAATAAATGTATGTTCTCATTTCAGGAGAATCCAACATGGTAGATTCTATAAACAGCAACATTTTCATCGTTCTTCTGTGTGCACTGGGCCTCTTTCTGCGTTCATGACCAGCACAGTTTAATTCGAGTCGGGAAAGGCAGTGGAAATATCCAATAATATCATTCATGCAGGGCAGTGGTCTGCCCCGGACAATAGCTGTGCACTGGTCCACCCAGCTGAATTCATTCAAACACCCTCTGAGGGGTGAAACTCGGCTTGGCAGCTTGGCACAGCGCCAGTGTTGTCTGATTGGTCGGCCGCGCGTCTGGTATTGATGACGCAGCCGATAGCGGTTGGAGGCTGAGAGATCGAAAGAGGACTTGCACAAGAGGGTCAGTTCTTTCACCTCAGAATCCTGCATTGTCCACATGATCCTCGGAGACAATCACAACTCGATTCAATCTATTCTATCTCTGTTTAGACGTGACAGATGTAATCAGTCCATTGGTTTTGGATGCTGACCTCGTCACTGTGACAGAACATGGGTGTGAAAACGTTCTCCAGGAGGGACAGGACGTGCTCGTAAGCTTCAAACAAACATCTCATGGTCTGGAGTTTCACCACCTCCTCAGACGGACCCTCAGCAACTGAGGAAACACAACAGAAATGTTCTTTCTAAAATCAAAGTTTTGAAGATGAATGTGAATTGAAGTATGTTGCATACTGTTCTGTATTTCCTCCACAATAAAGGGGTCGAAGCGGATCTTGTCCACGCTCTCGTCCAAGCAGTAGGTCTCGTAGATCTTCCTGACCTCCTCGTGAAGCATCATCTTCTCTGAGTCCGACAGCTCTGGGCACAGGATCCGGTCGTTGAACTCCTCTGACACCATAAATGAGTCAAAAATTAGTCTCATCGTTGACGAGTGAGAAGATTATGAAGAGAAAATGACGTCAGACTGGCTGTACATTAGGGATCGACCCGTGTGTTCTGCCAGGGTTGATAAAAATACAGATTATTAGTAATCAAGTAGTAAGACTACAACATAAAATTTTACTGAAATGATTTCAGATTCCAGTTTTATCTTTATAAAAAGGTACAAGGAGCTTTTATCAGCATTTCTTATCCAGTTAACGGACAATTTGAAATAAAGTAAAAATCTGATGCTCTGCAAAGTGAAATTTGATATTACATCGATTCGTACTGATATTTCATGCGAGTCTCAATAAGAAGTCGGCGTAGTAGTGGTAGTAATAGTATTTGCAGTCTTTGTAGTAATAGTTGTAGTCGGAGAAAAACAGAGAGGTGGCTGCAGTTTAGGCAAAGTAGCACATTTTTAAATGAATTAAAATCCTCGCAACCAGATTTTTTTTAACATTCAGATAATCACAGAAGTGTTGAAAATCCCTGACTGTGAAGGGCTGGTGGGTTATAAAAGAGTAGGAGTTGCTTCTTTGCAAGTATGAATAAGAATCACTCGACTGCTTGTATTACAGCTGCTACCACTTCCAAGCTCGTAAATGTATATCAATCAAATAGCGTGTCAAATAACAGGTCAACATGTTTTTCTCGTCATTACAAAAACCATAACATATAAGTTGATCAGTTGTGATGAAGAACACTGACTTCTTACATTTCCTCTAATTAGTTCAAATATCATTTTGACTGTCTTATCATCGGCAGGTTAGTCACGGGTGCGGGGCGCACGCTTACCGACGGTGAGGCAGAACTGGAGCACGTGGACGGCCCCCTCTTGCTTCAGAAAGTTCATGAAGCGGAAGAGAAGATCCTGTTGCTCTCGGATTTCTTTCAACTCCAGCTTCAGCACCTGGGGGGGAGGAGCACGCGCACTGAAAGGCTGAAAGCCTGCACTGATATTTCTGCATAAAGTGTCATACACTGTCGGCCATTATTGGCCCATCACATCTGTATCAAAAATTCTCGGTTTGCTTTACATTCGGACAAAACAATTAAGTTTATTATGCGCTGATGTCATTTGGGTCAATAAAGTTTCTGCCTCAGTAACATATCTTTATCATCACTGGGGTGAGTGCAGGATATTATCTGATAGATGGATTTCAGATTTTTTTCTTCTCTTATTTTTTACTCCCTAATATTGGTACCACATCGTTCAACCTCTAGTTAAATGTGAACTGACGTCACTGTTCATTATACTGATGCCATTATGGATCACTGTCACTGATCCCGCCTCCTTCATATGTCTTTTTCACGTGTTTGATGACCACGTCGGAGGGATCTTTGCAAAAAATAAATCAAATATATATTTTGGGTGCTATCGGAATTGTGTTAGTCCCCAGTAATCTATCCCCCCCCCCCCCCCCAAATCCTGCATCAGTCGGACTCTCAACACTTATAGGTGTTTAAAAATCAGAGGAAAACTTACTGAGGGCTTTTTGCTGCGAGGATCCGAGTATTTTTGCAGGAAAGGGACCAAAGTTGATGTTGGTTCTGTGGCTTCTTCAGGCTTTGACGGCGGAGAAAAAAAAATAGGCCTATTTGTCTCAAAAACTGCATTTAGATGAACATATTTGCACTCAGAGAGAAGACATCGATGTACTTACTGGAGAGTTGTCGATGAAGATCAAGATCAAAAGATTCACTGTGTCCTGAAAGTTCCAAAAAATTGCAAGGACTTACTGAAAGCACACATTACACCTTTGGTGTTCTGACAATGTTTAGCTGAGATGCTGACAGACGACTCATTACATTATGACCTGTCAGTCAGTTTGGATTCAGGAAATCAGCCCTTAACGTGACTACACTCACAGGATCAGCCAAGTAGTCCATTGAAGGAAGGAAGACAGAACCAGCCAAGACTTCTCTTATCAGGAGAGTAAGAGATCTGACAGGAGTGGAGACACGAGGCAGCAGGAAATCAAGGCGATAAAAGAGGGAGGAATGATTCCTCAGCTGATGGTGGCTACGCTTGACAGACTCGAGATGCTTTGTGGTAAATAAACTGAAATCTTTGCTGTGATTTTTACCTGCAGTCTGTGGCCTTTGGCGGCAGGATGTAGGGGAAGAGGATCTCAGTCAGCTTCCTCAGGTAGAGAAGCTCATCTCTGCGACTGCGAAGGGCCACGTGGAGGTCGGGGCCGTACTCCTCCAGGGCCGCTTGCTGAAGAAACTCTGTGTTCTTGACTAAAGAGAAGGAAACAAGTTTGACTTCAATTTCATTTTTATGTTGAATTCAAGCAAAATCTGAGTTATTTCCTATCATCTCCAGCACCTTTTTGTCTTGCTTTGGTAATGATTTCTATGTGCTTCATGGAAACTTTCAGAAGCTTGCGTGTAATGAGAGACGCCACATCGACCTGTGAGAAAATACATTTCATTCATTAAATCATGTTAACCAGCATCCAAAGATTTTTGATTTATCACCTTCTGGATCCGACGGACCAAAACAGCTGCAATAAAACGCAGCGTCTCTCTGAGCTCATCGACAAACGCCTCATCGTCCGTGATGTCTCTGAAAATGATTTATACACGTAATATATGACATGAATATAGATTAAATATATATTCCTGAGGCAATAAATAAAATGATAAAAAACTGGCTTACCTATACCAAGGGTACACAAAGTTTTCTAGAACAAGCTCCAGAATCTTGAAGAAATAAACCCAACGGTATCAGATCATTTGCTTGTAAACATTAAATCGTGAAATTTCAAGTTGTGTTTCAGTTGTGATTCTATTTTACCTCTGAGAGAGAAGCATCAACTTTGGAGGACACTTTCAGGTCCAGCCATGGTTGATAATTCTCCAGTAATAAAGTTGGTCTGTCATAAATCAAACACACAAACACAAAATCTTTGATTTACATCGAAAAATGTGTTGTCTGGCCACTAGATGGCGGTGTAGCATCTTCCATTACTTAAGAGGATAAAGAGTGTTTTATCGAGCAGAAACCAAATGAGAGATAACATCAAATTTTTTATAAAAGTCATCTCTTCAGTGCAGTTCGATCATCAAGAAATAGTATTTTTTCATGTTTGCTGCATACCAAATATTCAGATTCAAGCCTGTTTCCAACCTTGACATTAAGAATAACCACTCCAATTTTTTAACGTCACAACACAACACAGCTTCTCAACTGCACCCAACCAGGTAACTCACCTGTGTCTTTTGCATTTGACTTTCCCACAAACAGCGCAGCTGTTGCCCAGCGGGAACAACTCCTGCTGGTATGACTGCGAGAGGGTGAAAACACACGGTGGAGCTGTCAGTTGAGCATCACTTAGTGGAGGGCCAAGGAGGCCCAACTGTTTTAGCTCTTCTCATTTGTTGTACTTGATAAATTAAGCATTTTATTCCTGTTAATTTAATACCCTTTTTTCAGAATGTGATGATTAAGAAGACCAAAACTAATGATGACGCAAAGGACTAAAATGCAACAAAGATTAGAGATTGCATCCATTACACTTGGACTAAAAGTAAAAATTAATCAAACTGACTAAAATGAGTTTAAAACTTGAGATTTTGTCAACTAAAACTAGAATAAAACTAATAACTAACTAATTAAAAACGTGTAAGCTCATTTTCATACATTTTAGTCTGAATCCTAAGATTAGAACTAAATCAAAAACCTGAAGAGACATGTGAGAGGCTCAGCACAGCCTTTTCTGATTGAAACTAAAGACAATTACTCTCTCTGCAAAGATCAAACTGAGTATTTGTCCAACTAAAATTTGACTCGAATATACAAAAACAGGATGACAAGATGTAATGAAAACTCACAAGGATATAGACCAAGGACTAAAGCCAAAAAAATATCCACCAAAATGAAGACTGCTTAACACTGGCATAAAAATATGGTGAAGGCATAAATCTTTACATGTTCAAGTCATACTTACATTTTAAACACATCAAAAATACTGACATAATTGACTGTAAACTTCCATTCAGACCTTGATTTTTGGTTTGATGGAGACTAGGATGTTGGGCAGCAGTGACTCAGGCCCCACAGAGCAGTAGAAAGTAACAACACCAGCCAGGAAGGACCAGAACACCATGATAATGTGAATATATCTGTTAAAACATGAAAGACATTCTGCTGATGAACGCTAAACAGCATTTAGATATTCATTATCATTGTGTGTAAAGGTGCCAGGGGTGATTTTACCTGTTTAAGAGAACAGTGGACAGCAGCAGGACCAGGAGCAGGAAACAGAAGACCGGGTACTGTCGACCCAGTTCTCTGAGCAGGTCCAGCTTGACTTTACGTCTTATTCTCTGCAGACAAGCCCTGATGCATCCCATCTTTGCTGTTTATGTAGCCTCCACCAGTGCACATCAACCCCGGTGCATATTACTGTGAAATAAAAGACGCATAATGCAGCAACGGCGTCTGCGAACGACTCAAACCGTGTTATTCATTTGTTATGTTTGTTTGTTTTAATTTTAAATGCCTAGCAACTTGCGGTGATTCAATATCGACTCCAGCACTTACTGCACGGTGGATGTTATGAGCCATTTTCTCCAGCAACGACACATGAATGTGCGGAATAAACACGCAGGCTGCCGCTATTGTAGGATTAGCGGAGGATAGACGAAGTCCCGCACACAGCTGTGAACCACGGCAGGATTAGTGGCAATTACACAGCAGCAGCATCTGTGTAGCCTTACTGCAACTAGCGGTGTTTAGCTAATGGCTACAGCCCCGCTGTCACTTCTGTCTCCGGGCTGCCTGCGGCTAGTCCACACTGGGGGAGACGCATGATGTCACCTCCGCTCCTCCATTCACGGCAGCTTCATTCCAGCTATCGCTGTTTGGATGGCAAACAAGTGCATATGTCGCTAGAATGACTGCAATAATGCCGGACGACTTTTGTCAAATAGCGGATGAGGACCAGGTGGGAGTAGTGTTCCTCCGCCGAGTCAAAAATGGTTACTATTTGCCTTGTAAATAACGGGATCACAGCAGGAGCGTCAGACCTCGTATTGTTGATCGGGACAGTTCATCAAAACAACAACAGCAACAACAACAGCCCTTTAGATAAGGTAACGGAATATCATGAACTGGCATTTGTCTAGTTTCAAAACCATATTGTTTAAAAGCAGTAAAGTGGTTTGACAGGCAATCTAGTTCCGGTGCCGAGTGGTCACAGGTATGGAGAGCCAGATCCGGCGTCAGCGTCCACACGTAAGAGAATAAATAAACACACGATTAAAGGAAAAATAAATGCAGTGTGGAGATTGAAAACGGATAAGTGTCCATTTGTACATTTATTCAAGCTTGTACCTTTTGTCTTTTTTTGTGCTCAATTTATAGGCCAAAACTGAGGTTTTCAAACGGTGGGGGGCCTCAAAGAATGGAAGTGCACCTGGCAATTCGAAAGGGAAATTATTCAAAACATGCTAAATGTACGTGATTAGGCTTCAAATATGAATGAGAAACAGATGGTTTTCAGCCATTTGGCGTACTCTGAAATAATATAAGAGAAATATTAGGTTTGCTTGGTTTATAAGTTGTCTGAGGTCAAACGTTCCTGTTCAAGTACCCAGCAACACAACAGTATGTAAGGGACAGAGGAGCTGTGTAAGGTCTATACTCCTCCACAGCAATCTTTATCTGGTAGCTGTCTTTTGAAAAAAATTATATATATGTGAGTAAGGACAGCATCTGCAGTATAAAAACAGTCCTGAATGAATCAGATCAAGGCTACAGAGCACCCTTGGGCTATTGTACTTCTGAGTATTGTGAAAAGATGCAGTTAGAAAAGGAAGATATGGACTCGAATCCTTGGAGCACGAAAAATGGATTTCTGCTCTTTGTCCAGGTATGAAAAGACAAAAAAATTCTTTGATAAATGTGGTTCAAGCTAACATCTGAAACATAAATGTTACCATCCTGACAGATTTAGCTGATGGCCCCGTGGTTTTGCTGTTGGGAGCTTGTTGATCTTTATTCACACGACGACTTCACTCGGTTGTTCTCAACTTTTACAATTCTAAGCAAATTTTAACCAGCCAAAATTGATTTTTAACACTTGATTGCAGCTGTATTGTATGGAAGATATATTTAGTCGTCATTTAAAGGGAAGCCGGAAAAAGCGAGTCAGTCACATGTAAAAGGAACGATTCAAAAAGCTTAAATCGGGGGAATAATCATTGAATGGCAATGGAAATATGAAAAAGGAAATATCAAAACTGACGACTTGAAAGGAAATCTTGTTCCTTCATTTCTCACTCATATTACGCGACACTATACCGGAACATTATGCAACCCTTTTAAAAGTGCTACTAAAATTTGAGTCACACATTTCACAGAAAAGATGAAGAAAGCCTCTCCCCTCACATCAAACGATGAAGACTTAAAATAAGTGAAGCCTAAATTGCCGAACTGGTTAATCTCTCGATAAAAATAAAACCTCTGGCTCCTCCGTGAGATTTCATCCAAAAAGTACAACACAGATAGAAATCAAAAACTTTATTACAAAAATAAGTTACACTCACCTCCATTTTACAGTATAAAACAATTTATTTGCCGGAATGCAAAAAACGTTGTTGGCCACCAACAATAGTTTAAAACTGCTAACATCCTTTTTTCAAAAGGTGGTTGTTATGATTTAATTGAGGGAGTTAACTGTATAGAAAACTGGGATTGAATAGCACAGTTTCCTTTTTGCTATACCTGGAAATAGAAATCATTCACTGCAGTATCCCTTCTACCACTTAGAGACTATGATCCCACACCAAATCATAGCAGCTGATGTTAGGCACACATGCTCACCGTCCGGGCAATATGGCAATTCAGTTATCAAGATGAACTTGAAGGATCTTCGACAGAGTTGCTGTTTTTGGGAGGTGGAACGGGACCAGTCAAGATTAACATGATCTTACACGATGGAGGATTGGGTTAGGTTGTTTTACATTATTCTGACACGGTTTGAAAATGCATCAATATAAAAACGAACCCACTGGAATAATACAGTGGCACAAAAGGGACACTGCAGGGCTTTATTTTTGTTTATCTTTTAAAATCAAAGGCAGTTGAATGCCTGTGATGTTGAAGCCTTTACAAAAGTAACATTTTATCCGAAAAACTATACAAACAGTAACTACATACTCTGAAGAAGCAAGGCAGCTAATTCAGTTCAAAATAGGATAAAAGCAGGGCTTGTTCAGACTCATCATATGAGATTGTTTTGCATGCCCAGTTTGACTGTTTGCAGTGTCAGAGCTGCAGCTAAAATGACTATATTACATTAAGTACATCGTTTTTGCGCTGCAGCTCTTGTGCATATTTTGTATGAAAACAAGCCCTGCTTTCATCAATATAGTTTCCCTATTTACAGTACAGGCCGGGTAGTTTAGTCCTCTGTACTGAGGTAGTCAACCAACCCTTTAAAGACAAGTTCTGAAAAGAACCACTTCCTGGAATGCCTGACTTCTCCATGCCAGGTGGGTACACCCTAAATAAAAACCTGCAAATGTTCTCTTTCAAACATCCACATCAAACGATTAAGATTAACATGGATATTCCAACAATAAAAATTGCGATTAGCACAAAAATATACAATAGCATCAAGCTCCTTCGAGCCACTTCAAACCTAAGAAACTTAAAAAGTGCAAATTCTTCAATAATTATTTAAAAAATGGCATGTTCAGGGGACAGGGAACGGGGGAGATTGTTAGGGCAATACATAGAGCCCTGTATATCAGGGCTAAATAGAGGGGCTCAGGGCTAGAGAGGCTGCCGGGAGAATGCAGACTCCTACGGTCATCTTTTTAAGGTGGCAGTTTCAGAAAAAAAAAATAAAAATAAACAAAAAACAAGGGGGGAGATGCTTCTTCAGTAAGGCTGGAATATCATTGGACCTTTTTGTCGTGCTCTTTTTTTGTTTCAACATCCATTGCAGCTTACGGTGTAACCCCACACATCAAGTCAGTATCCACTGAGACAGGTCAGGACCGCCCTCGGCCCCGCTTCCCTGCTGGACCAATAAGAGGACAGAAAAAATTAGCACAAGAATACCATGTTGGTCGAAGTCACTAGCAATATGTGAACCGACAGGTTGGCACTAATTTTAGAGTGAAGCCAGTGTTTTGCTGCTTGGGTGGGTCTCAGCTGGCAAACGAGGTAACGCGCTAACCCTGTAAGATGACACCTGTCAGGGTGTGCTGATGAGGCCAATAAGCAGGTGGAGCTGTAAATTTAAAGCTGTGTGTATTTCAGTGCGCGGGGTGTGAATTAATACAACTTAATTCAATAAAAGTCAATACTTGGTTCGTGGGAAGTCATCCTACAATTTTAACATCCCAGGTCCTCAAAATCACTTAACAGTCTGCCAATGCTCTCCCATACGTGCCAACGCTTTCATCTTGGTGCTTTGATCCACAGAATATAGCACAAGGTCTGAGCTTGCAGGCAGCTAAGACTTAAAAAACTCATTTCAGACCACGCTACAGTGAAAGTTCTTTTTCTATGAACAGTAGTTATCCGGAAGATCAAAAGACAAGCTTTATTAGTCACAACACTGGAACTAATCTCATTTTAGCCACTCTGAAAAACCTAATTTACCTCTGCTTGCTCCAGGGCCTCCTCGCTGGGAGAAGCCCACTCTGCCCCTCGGTGTGATGCCACCGCGGCCCCTGGTCTGACTGACACCGCCACGGACACCGCCCCTCACTCCTCGTCCTCTCCCAGACCCCTGGAAATCATCGTAGCTGTAGTAGGGGTCTTCATAGCCACCCCGGTAGTTGTGGTAATCGTATCCATAGAAATCGTAATAGTCTTCATAGCCGTAATAATCAGGAGGGTAAGAGTAGCCTCCGCGCCCACCTCGTCCTCTGCCTCTTGTGGGGGGAGGCATGTGGGGAGGCGCGTAATAATAGTATTCATCATACCTGGAAGAGTTAACAGATGGGTCAAACATGGAATCGTGCATGAGATTTTAATTTAATTAGACTCGATCATTCCTGAATGCAAGAGGTTCTCGCTCACATTTGTGTTTTAGCAGCTTGTCTCTGGGCTTTACGCTCTTTCCTCTTCTGGTCAGGAGGTTTGGCAAAGACGATTTCAATGTGCTCTCCCTCGAGGTCTTTGCCATTGAGGTCAGTCAAAGCCTGTGACAGTGGTCAAGACAGAATTCAATGACTGTTCTCAATACAAGATCAAGAAATGTAGATCCACCTTTAAGATTATTTACTTGCATGTGTATCTGAAGATGCATTTGTTTTCTCACCTTTACAGCACCATCTCTCTCCTCAAAGTGGATGAAGGCGTAGTCTTTCAATTTCTTCACTCGCTCCAGCTTGCCAAACTGACTAAAGGCCTTTTCAAGTATCTCCTCTGTGACAGTGCTGGCCAAGTTCCTCACAAACAGCACCTTTACCTGCACATTGACAGAGGATTGCAGAAGAATGAAGTTGTTTTAATTGTCTCAGGTTTACGTGGGCTGCGGCTAAAATGTCACATCTACACATTATAAACAACTGCAGACTCAAGTATGTGTTTAATCACTCAGCTTTACAACCCTCTGCAAGAGTTAAAAAAAATAAATAAATTTTACATTAAGTACCTACAATCATGCTACCAATGATCTATTGCCCTCTGCTTTACCTTGGCCATGACCTCTGGGTCCGGGTCCTCAATTGGATCAGCCCACTCCACCGTGACCACATTCCCCCACACCTTCACCTTGCCGCTCATCAGTCGGCGCCGGGCCTGAGCTGCTGTCTTGTGGTCTTCATACTCCAGGAAGCAAAAGCCGCGATTCTTCTTCTTGTCATCTGGCTGGTGGTACAATATGACATCATTTAGACCCTCTGTAGAAACAGAAGAGGGAAAAAAGGAAAATGACAAATATTAGTGCAATGAAAATTTACACCAACAAATACAAAGACGACTGTTTATGAATGATGGTATGAAAAAGTAATTTATACTGCAATAAATTGTAGACAAGTCAGCTATTACATTCGTGTCCAGTCAGATCTTAGCGGTAAACCATCATGGCGACGCAAGTCACTCCAGGATATTCATGGGGTCATCATTTGGACACAGGATTTAAGGTCAGATTAGAAAGCAGCTGTTGAGTAAATATCACACAAAATGAAATGTAAGAAAAGAGGGGCTGACTCACCTGTGACTTTTGCAAATTCTTCAACAATCTGCTCTTTTGTTTTACTCTTGGGGATGGAGCCAACAAACAGTCTATTATTGGCCACAGAGATGCACACGCCAATGTGTTTACCCGGTCGAATTTCATTGTTGTTGCACTGCAGAACAACGGAGGAGCGTAAGTAACAGAAACTCTTAAACTTGTTTCTGGTAAATAGTTGAAACGACAAGCACATCGTATACTATCTCCTTTTCTACTCAAAACTGCAGTAGAGTAACATACCAATTTGACAGCCTGCTGTGCAGCCTCTTTAGTGCAGAATGTGACAAAGGCATAGCCTCTGTTCAGGCCACTCAGAGGATCCATCATCAGGCGCAGGTCCCAGATGGGGCCTGCCTTCTCAAACAGCGGAACCAGCTCATCCTCGAAAAGGTCTCTGGGGATTTTGCCTACAAATATCTGCCAGGTTGAGAGAAAATATAATGGTGCTTTACAGCATCTCCTTGATTTGAAATATGAGGTAAAGACAAGAGATGGAAGGCATCTGAGTTCAAAGGTATCCAGTCAGCTCTTAGCGGTAAACTATCAATGTAAGCACAGTTACTACAGCAGTTGTGAAGTTGCATCATTTGGACGCCTAAATATCAGTCGAAGTGCCTCCTCATCTGTCTGGTTCGCCTAACCAGCCAACTTAAAAAGGTGACAAAGCTGACAGGCCTTTTACCTCTGTACCAATGGTCGGCTGTGCCCCTGAGTGGGCTGACTCTGGTGGAGGACCCCCATACTTCCTCTGGCCTGTTGTAACATCTAGTGTGTAGCCAGTCCTCTCCAGCAAAGCCTGATCAGAAAGGATACAGTTCAATCAACACACATGGACAGAGTCAGTCAGTCTTTGCTATAAACTCTGGCATACAAATAATGGGAGAAATGCCCTGCTTCAAACACATGAGCAGAATTCCAGTTCAAGAGGTTGGACTAAGAGCTATATCGGCATTCTCACTTTGATTTTGGCTTCATCTGGTCCTTTATTGGTGTCTGACACTTTGGTCCCTTGTTTCTCTCTCTGTCTGTATGTCTTCATCACGCCACAAAGAAAGGCACTTTTGTTCTGAAATAGAGGGGAAAAAATTAATAAAAGCTGTTTTTTTAAATTGTCTGCTCCATTCGAGCGACTTGACAGTTTGTCCCGCAAAAGGAAAAGCTGTTACATGAGACTGCACAAGTCTATCTTGTAGGTATCAGTGACAGCCAAAAGTTGTTTCTCTTACTGCTTTTCAGCCATATAATCATGTAAGCATATAGCAATGGTGGCACTTGCATACCTGAACATGTGAGAGGTCGCTGTCCTTGAATTGCAAAAGGACTTGGAGAGCACCTTCCTCGTTGAATTCTTTCAGAGCCTCAATTGCTCGATCATCCAAGTCACTGTGTGACACCAAACCTAGATGAACGGGGGAAAGCACACAGACAACAAGTGCTTAACAACAAGACAGTCAAATCTTTAATACCAGACTTTACAGTACATATGTGAGGATCAGGGAATAGACGTGCAAGTCATCCTACACACAAGTATCTTAAATGATGTTGCAATCAGGACTGAAAGGTATGACAGACTCAATCTAAATGAAGTTGTGTTCAGCCCTTCATTCTCCAACCAGCAAATTTTTTGCAGAACTAATCACACCAGATGTGACAGTGCAACTCGATATGCCAGTGGTCCTTGATACTGTGGATGGGAGTTTCTAATGAGTCGGTCCACATTCTCCACTATGGAGAGGCCATCACCTGTCCCAGGCAGCCAAACACCAGACAGCTGCTGCCATTGTCTCTGCCTCGGATCCATCTGGCTGAATAGGCCACACAAGTACTTTTCCGGATCAGACTGACCAAACAAGTGCTATAATAACTCTCAAACTGTTTCTTCAGCTTAGTTGGTACAAAGTTGTGAAAAAAAAGCAACAGATGTTTGAGCTGTAGCTGACAGCACCTTACTTACACATATTCATGCCTCTGCAAAAACCTTAACAGGATGGAGAAGTTTTATAGATGAATAGGAGACTACACAGGCTCACCAAGACACCCACATTGGGAGGACAAGTCATCCACCCTGACACAAGTGATCATGCAACCATACTGGGAATGCAAATGCTGCCATCATTTACACATTTTCACTGATGTGATGTGTAATTTAATATTATGTAGCACTGCAGTACCCATTTTGGTAGGAAACCACAAAAAGTTGCTTCAGGATCCCAATTCCCCCATTCAGAGTTGATAAGATGACAGTACATGCAAGAAATTGATAAACATAAAAATTTGCATATTAGAATATGCAAGTATATTCATTGTGCCTTACCTGCTATGTAAATTTCATCTAGTTTTTCAGCAACTTTCTGTGGTAAACCAGCTTCTAATAAAGTCTGGAAGTGCTCAGAATGGGTAACTGCAGCAGAGGTGTCCATTGGTTCTTCTGGACCATTTCCATTAATATGTTCTGTGGCCATGTCTCCAGATATCTGTGTAAATGCAATGAGCCAAATTAATCCCGGGTCAAGGGTAAGACTTGGGACGTGTTAAGGATAGTGGAAAGTCTCAGACTAGACGGGTAAATTATTTTGAAAGATGATCAAAAATGGTTTGACCATTTTGATAGATTGGCTTATCATCAGTAGTCACAGTTTGACACATTATCAATGTGTAGAGGAGGTAAAGTGTGTAAAAACTTTATCATGGCTATGCGGTGTCCAATCTAGAGACTTTTCACTATCCTGACTCAACAGTTGCAGCTCTCAGCTCAGATGAAGAAGCCTAGAAACCTGTATGTGGGCAGTTGACAACATTGCGCGCAAGACAGACAGTATACATGCCAAATCCCCTAAAGATATCAATAACATGACAGCCTGTAAAACAGTCAATCTACACAGTAGGTGTCCATGTGGCAGTATTTTCCATTTAGGTTTGTTGTGCACCGAGAAGTGTGCACAAATGCAGCCGAGTTCACTTGCTAGCGCTGTATCTCAGCACTCTTGGTTGGTGCTGGTGGAGAAGCCTCCTCTGCTCTGGTCTCTAAATTACATGTTAGCTTACCTTCTCACTGCTGACTTCAGCACAGGCTAGATAGCCGATACACGTGTTCCATCAGACTGAGCCCCGGTTTCCGGTGGCTGACCAGTGAGCAAGTCTGCAAGTCTCTTTACAGACTTTTAGGTAGCAAATCATTTGACATTGAAATACTCATAATCAGTTTAATCCTTAATCCAAACCTTTATTCCAATTTGTTTGTATTGACAAGTCCGGCCTTATGTAGGGCAGCAATCTAGCTAACTGTTCACCATAGTGTGCCCGGCTACGCTGGCCTCAGCAAAACGTGGAGTGCAATCATCGGCTTTGCACATATATTATGTTACTATTACCTTTTGCAAACTTTGAGGTTTAAATGTTGCAACTAATATATCCAAGTGTCTGCTGATTAGTTACGTAGGGATAGGCACGTGCTTTCGCAAAGAATTTTAAAAATCCTGCAAACTTAATTAGTTAACAATAACATCCTTGAGCATATCAAACGTCTTTTCAATCTGTAACGTGACGTTTTTTTCTGAGCGTAAACTGAAAAACTAACACCTAGTGTTGACGTTGGATTTAGCAGGGAGGGTCTGACTCGCACACGTTGAGGCTAGCTAGCGGGCTAGTTTGCACAGCTAATGTTCATCAAGCTAGCTTGGGACACTCACAACATTACACACATATAGTCTTAAAATCACATCTACATTTCGCATTAACGTTAACTGGTATTGAGTCAATTTGTGCTGTGATAACGTAGGATCGCAAAAGCTTGCTAACCTAACTGGCTTTTGCCAGCTAAGTTAGCTGCTGCTAGCATACAATGACAATGAGCATGTCAATTCCATGATCTGTCAAAATAGGCTAGCTTAAGGCTAGCATGCTAATTCAAACGGAATTTCAGTGAGGCCATTGTTAGAACGTCATTTGTCGGCACGGGCTTTGCCATTTGACAAAATACGATTTCAACAAGGAATTACATTCAAATAGGCCGTGAAAGCCCGAGGTTTAGCTGGCTAGATGCGTGGTTTGTCAACGTGCCGCCACATAGGAAGAGTCCATTTTCAAAAAGCCGGTCTGGAGAACTCGTTCCCAACCACCACCAGTTTCCACATTGTTTGAAACAGCACCGCACGATTCAGACTTTTTAGAAATCAATTAAGCAACAATCACGTGACCAATTAGGTAGCATTCGCCCTACCTTCCACTGGATCACCAACGTGTATGGTGTAGATTAATTTGGAAGATAAATGTGATATCTAAAAGAGAGAAAAATTGTAAAACTCCCGGCACTGGTCCGGCTTCAGTCATTCACTCTTGATGATGTAAAATGGCTGCCACGTTCACGCCTCGAGTTTTGTCTCGTCGATGGGGTTTCTTGGACAGCCCTGCACGGGCTTGCCTTGTATGCATTTTACAGTAGAGCGGCAGGTCAGCCACAGCATCCATCATAACTACCCACTATCGGTTGTAATGTGACTGCAATAGGAACGGCTATATTTCAATTTAAACTAATATCTGAAAAGAACATGTTACACGATGGTCTTTGCCTACAGAACAATACAATTTTCAGTTACACAAACCCACCCCTGAAATGAATTTAAAGACAAAAATAAGGGTTTCTCGATGTTACATGTCTAAATATAAAATCAGTTCTTATTAAGAACTTACCACAGCTTCTCCAGCTTAAAATGTAAGCCCTTCACTGACACACTTTTTAATATTTTGACCAAGTACTTCACTGGAAGTAGCGATGTAGGTCCAATTTCTACCGCATGGTGTCACTCTTCTATTGGATTTTGCACAAATCTGCCACACGGACAAAGAACATGCCAGAGTGCATACAGTAATATGATTAGCCCATATTTGCTTTGAGTGATGCGTAAGGTGCGATTTTGTTCTAACTAGAAAGAGCATATTGGTGCTCTGAGTACTTCTCAGTCTGCATGGTATATTTGTTACAACTCTGCATGGAATAAAGTTTAAAATTCCAGGATTTCAGTCTTGTTAAAGAAAGATTGACATTTTTGTCCCATTTTCTCTACAGAGAAAAAGAGTTCATACACCAGGCAAATGAATAAATCATTCAAAGAAATATAGAAATAAAAGGCCTGTTTACATTTCAGTTCAATAATAAGCTGCTGATAAGTGTGAATAATAGTAAAATCCAGGTTGATAATTATCTTTTATACTTTGAATTTATGACACTACTACATGAAGTCACTAATGTCTTTGAAGGCTTCTAAGGAGAAAAAATAAATCTTTATATTTTTCTCTGATAATATCATCTTAAAACTACAACACCCCTGACAACCAGCAGAGCCATGAGGGAGATGAAGGCCTCATCTTACCATATTTTTTTCAGGCAACAGCTTAACATTGCACTCACTTATTATTCTCTCTTGTATCTCTTCATACATGAATTGTTTTTTGGAAAACCCCTTGAAAAATAATCACGTATTATAATTATAACATGGCGACATGATATTTTACCACAGCAGGGTCATATGAAGAAAGACAGAACAATTAAAAGTAAAAATGCAGACTCTCCATGACATCTGCTAGATTTGCAGGTCAATAAATATTGAACAGAAACCATATATACACATCTAAAACAGCAACCAAAATTAAGAGATAAAAGAGAATTACAAGTGTAGAAAAAGAAAAAATGAGATATGAACATTTACAAAATATGCATTATAATGATCAGTATGTGCAAATGGCATGTTGACCTGTCACCAAAAAAAACCTACACATGCTACAGCTGATCCACTCTGCCTTTATTATCAAATTGATTACTATTACTTAGTGTGTGTGTGTGTGTGTGTGTGTGTGTGTGTATATATATATATATTTATTTATTTTTTGCTATGACTTGCTGTTCGGTTCTAATAAAGAACAAATATGCATTCATGTGTATTTTTGCTTTCATCATCTCATCTCTTTAATGTTTTGATCCAAAGAACCAAGAAGTTGTTTCCACCACCAATAAAGTTTTGTTTTTTTCTATCTGTTTGTCAGCAGGGTTACGCCAAACTATGAGACTGATTTTCACCAAACTTGGATTGGGGTCTATTACAGGTGGAGGAAGAACACAAACAATTTGTGGGCAGATTATAGCGCCATCTGGGGTGCTCCTCAATGGTTCAGCCACCTCAGATTTCGTCAGACATACCTAAAGAACTTCATGCTGTGGCGATTTTTGTTTTTCACTAAATGGCGTTCCATGACATGTCCACTTTCACCATAGAACAGGAAACTGTTGTAACTGAACACCACATGGTCAGATCCTTTGCAGACTTCACACGTTTTCAAGCTTCACTGGAGCACATGATGGCATTGCGCCACCTAGTGGTTAACAAGAATTAATTATGTGATAAAAAAATAAAAAATGTTTCAACATCAAACTGACACTGTCATCTTCGCTTGATCTGCAGCAGCGTAATATGTAGTAGGTGCGTGCACGCACTTTAGCGCCACCTAGTGGATGCGGGAAGTGATATTTGCACCACGGTGTAGCATTCGTCTAGCTCTGCATGCAATATCCAAGTGATATAAGGGTATCCTCCCTCTTGCTCTTTAGAACCGCTTCACACAGCAACATGTGCATGAGACCGTTCATTGCTGCTTGCGCCTTTAATCATGGTCTGGGACTGGCACTAAAAGTTCACCTTCGCTGAGGTTCATGTTCTTTCTAGTTTTAACCACATTTATTTTGTAACTGTTCTTTGTTAGGTCCTTCCTGCATATGTATGTTTATTATTGTTTCTTCATGTGCTATTGTGCTTGTTTCATGTTAATTTTTTAAATCATAAAACTGTTCAGATAAGTCCAGGTCAGATACATCAACTAACCAATCTACTGAATTTCAAGCACTGCTTCAAATATAGGTAGCAATTAATTGTGATTCATTAACCTGGAAAATTACCTCAATATGGAGAAATAAAAGGCCTATCTTTAGAAAAGTGACGTGACGGATTTCTGTCAGCTGCTGTTTGAGGGTATGATTTTATCCTCACAAAGTTACCTTTCAGGAATATATGTTGCTTGTGTGTTGTTTTTTTATTATATTTGGTGCTGGATTAAATCTCATTAACAGAAGGATCAAGTACTCTACGGCTCATATAGATGATATAATATCTAAGCTACAGTAAAGCTATTAAATCCAAGCGAGTTAACCTGCATCCTCTTCGCTTATTGAGTTACGACTCTAAGGATTTATCACCAGAACAACCAAGGACACAGGACAAGGGTACCGACGTAAACAGACAGATGAAACACAAAATAAATTCATATTAATCCTTGACATTTCAGATGTTGTAGGTGGGCAGATGGATACTCCTTGACAACGATCAGATAACTTTCCATTTATTCAAAACCCCCTCTAGCCAGCCGTCCTCTGCGTTTTTAAGGAGCCAAAGTACAATAACTATTGCATCCTGACACATGGATTGAAAATATACAAAAATAATACACCAAATATCAACAGGTCAAGCTTACTTGGATTGTTATTACGATGTTTATTCACATTTTGCATAGTTTTGTTTGTAAAGTAAATAATATATGATAGAATTCCACTCTACTGAAATTATAAAAGTACTTGCTATATGAATATAATTATGAACCGTATTCATTAAATAAACACATTTGCTTCTGGTTATTTATTTGAAGATCAAGATGCTTTCAAACAACAACAACTATATTGCCAAACCTTCAAAAGTTTTAAAAATTTTGTTTAAATGTTACAAAACATCAGTAATATAAAGGGAACATAAAATTATGTTGAACATGTTCATGTACATGGTAACTCAAAGTGCTTCCCTGATCAGAAAGTGAAATAAAACAAGATCAAATTGCAAGGGAGTGGGGAAAAAAAGATTCTTACTATCATTTCATCAACGTGCAAACGCCATTAAACACTGAGAATGAGACAAAACATCATAAAAAAGGAATAAAATATACATATGGTTTGAAAAGTGATATTTTCAGTACCACCCGTTCAAAGTGTTCATGTACTTCACAGTTCCTGGGGTGGTGGCATTTTGTTGTTCTATTATAGATTATATTTGTATGATGAAACATAAAAACATTAGATTTATTTTAAAAAAATCATATATATATATATATATCAGCTATCTATATATCTATATCTATATCTATATCTATATATATATGTATGTTTGTTGTTGTTTTTTTTGGAAGAAATATTTCTGACACAGTAAATCTACATGACCGTTACTAGAAGAATTCATCCCAGCAGCATCCATATTCAGGATGGAAAGATGGTGGAAGTTTGTTTTGACTTTTCCATTTTCTCTTATCGCTCTGTGCCTTCAAGGGATTATGAAAGTGGACTAAGTGGCCGGTGAGATCATTGATAAGGTTGGTAGGTTTCAGCTAATCTAGGGAAGGTACACAGGTATAAAACACCATGAAATGAAGCAGAAGTCCTCAATAAAACGCACAGAGCCACAATGAAGGGGAAACTTAGTCCCAGCATGGTAATACTGCATCTTCTGATTCAATAATATTGTTCTGTGACCATTTTTAATATGTTTGTTTTGTGTTATCAGGAAACCGCTGCAACCACGATGGGCCCCGTGAAATCAGCCGGACTGTTTCTTCTGCTTCTGTCTTTGCTTCTTTATGCTGATTCTTACCCCAGCTTTGATTTATCAAATAGTAAGATAACTTGTATTATCCTCTTTCAAACATTTATATTTAGATAACACATTAAATGCTTGAGGATAGAGAGCACTGGTTTATTTATTGCAACCTTTACAGGGATTGTACACTTTGCTTTCAACATCAGATCTACGATGATCGCGCTCCTACTAAATGTCCATCATTGTGAGTTTCTAATTGTAAAACCGTCTCCGCCAGTGGGCTGTGAGGAGTGCACGTTGAGAAAGAACAATCTATTCTCAAAGGATCGTCCAATCTTTCAGTGCATGGGCTGCTGCTTCTCCAGAGCGTACCCCACTCCTCTCAAAGCCATGAAGACCATGACCATCCCAAAGAACATCACCTCAGAGGCGACGTGCTGCGTGGCGAGGCAAAGCTACGAGGTAAAAGCACTGCCAGAGGAGGGGTGAGGCAAGTGAGGTTGGAGTAGGTAGGATGTGAGACTTGAACCAGGCATCCTGGTCCAGATGCTGGTTTGAATCTTTTGCTTCTTGATTATATCTTGTCAGTAACGGCTCCCCATATTGGCTTGATGTTAAGTAAATGCACTAGATTTAATCTGGAATATTAATCTCTATATTTTTGGGTTTATACTGGGGGGGAAAATGCACCAGTTACAGAATGTTCTGGTATATCAGACTTTTATCAAATGTTTGCTTATTTCAGTTTGAAAAACTGTACCAATCTTGGAATATTCTGGTTTAAAAACCATATTGGATTAATTTAACTAAATACTTTGTTAAAAAAAAAAAGCACCAGATGGGAACTGTCTGGAACAGTAGTCATCATAGTTTTTGGCAGTATTAGATTACATTCTATAGGGGAAAGAAAACACTAGTTTCATAATAATCTGGAATATTGGTTGTCATGCTATTAAATGTAACTAGAGTGGAATAAAAAGGACCAGTTAGGGAATATTCTGGATTGTAATTAGATTATCTTTAAATTAGGTTGCAGCTGGTAATCTGTCCGTCTTCTAGTTATTGAAACTATTTTTTTTCTATGTCTATTATTATTCTATATTATCAAAAAAGATTCCATTTTTCCTTTCCAAATTACTATGGAAAAATGCAACTTTAAAAAAAAAAAAGTATGATAATAATAGACATTGGAAAAAATAGTTTTGATTCAGTGAAATCTAGCTCCCCTTGGAATGTTTGTGTTGGTTCAACAATATTTCAACATGTCCAGACACCAACAGTGATGAGCAAACTAAACATTTATGACTAAACCTGATGTTCCTCCCCTTCTTTTCCCCATTCAGACAGAGGTGGCCGGCATCAGGGTGAGAAACCACACAGACTGCCATTGCAGCACCTGTTATTTTCACAAGATATGACAGACGGGAGATCAAAATCAGCCTGTAGTGCTCAACTGGGCAACAAATTGTGTTTCTTTTAATGTGTTGAGAAATCAATGTTCCTGTGTTGCCGGGTCCTATTTTTGTAGTATTCTTTTGTCTGTGATGCGTAATTAATCTATATTTTGGCATTAGTTGAAAAGCAATTGAATTGTGCGCACAGACTTTTCATTTTCATATCCGTGCATAGCTCAAATACGTGTAATGCATCTGTCTGTGTGTTGTGTGTCATATTAAATCATTCCAGACAAAAGCAGATGTCATGTAATCAATGACAAAAATGCAAAGAACACAACTCTGAGCTAGAAGGGGTAATGCCCAACGAGGCGTTGATACCTTCATCCCACTTGAACCATAGTCACCTGCCAAAAACAAAAATATGAGACCATTATTTCCATTTTTATACTTTTTTTTTTTTTTTAGGTAAATGAAGTTTTAAAAAGCTATGTATTGTGATTCACACTTAGCAGTCGGTTCAGGCCCGATTCCGGCTGTCTTCCGGCAATGTTGACTGATAGTTGACTAGATCATCTTCGTATGAGCCAGAATTGAGCCTAATGTGGACGTAGCATACAAATAACACATAGTACAGCTCTTACCGGGCCAACATTGGCCCAGAGGAGGTACACACCAGGCCAGATCAGGCCCATTTAAATTTGATCTAATTATTCTGTTGTAAATGTGAGCACATGGAACAAGTTTGCGTCAGGGGTTTTCTGCCCGAGTCTTCCACAGATCCTTTGTGAAATTTTCTATTTTCATTTGAATTACAACATTTTCTTACCTCTTTCTAACAAAACAAAAAAAAATCATCAAAAGGGTTTTTCTAGCAGAAACCCTTCAGGGCAAACTTTCCTTTGTGCAATATGAGCCAGACTTTTACTGGGCATGTCCTGGATGACTAATCTTTTTAATATCACTTTTCAATGTTCTCAATCATTTAGAAAGGTAATAATAACACACGTATTTCGCTTATAGAGTAACGTGCTGTGAGTTACATGTTAGATCAGGTGGTCTACCCTGCTGAGGTGTCTGCAGACCCCACCACCCAGGGGGGACATGGAATCATGTAACTGTAGGAACTCTGGAGATTTTAGAGGTGACAATATGCTACATTTGGTTTCATGTTGGTTGATGGGATGATAGAGGTCATCACCTGTGTGTGTAACTGAGCATGTGCTGTACTGAGACCAGAGCTGATGAGCCAACATTTCTCATCTAGCTTGCATGACTCTCTAAGGTCATGGATGCTTTGTTGACATCAGGGGTGTGTGGAGCAACATCACACACACACACACACACACACACAAACACACATTTTTCCCGAGCCCCCACCCCATCCCACCCCACTGCGTGCGCGTGCGATCCTGGCAGCGTAACATCTGTGCGTACGCGGTCGTGATTGTTGTGAAGATGGCGGAGGGGGAGACAGAGAAGGAATATGACACACGGAAAGCTATCGAAGAGCTCCGAGAGCGCTTCCAGGGTCTGACTACAGTTCTCAAAGAAAGCTCGCAACCTCCATCGGAAGCCTCGCTGCATTTCTGCCAGGAGTTTTGCCAGGTTAGCCCGCTCTCCTGCTGCTCATCCCGGCCAGCCTGCAGCCCCTCTGGCTTCCTGGCCGAGGATGCGCGTCTACATTTGCTACAACAATGTAGCTAAGGGGCTAGCTACCTAGCTAGCTGCCTGGTATTTCAAGATGAGGAAAAAAACTCCTCACCGGTTTTCAGCTATTCCCTCAATGATGTTTCTATGTGGCATGCGCTTATTTGCAAAGTCTTACCAATCACGCCTTGAGAAGTCTCGCTGGTGTGTGCGCGCTGTGCATGTATTACTCGTATTTTCCAGGCCAGATAGCTAATAGCAGATGAATGCTGCTAGCTGGTATGCAGGGTCCCACTGTCCTGTGCAGTGGTCATGCTGTGCAAAAAATGGATAGCTAGGTTAGCGAGATTTTACTGAGCGGCTGCACTCATATGCACCGAAATACCGGATTGTGTTTGCTGTTGAAATGTAATTAATTCGTCTTAACACTGCATCTCGATGCTTGTTGAGGTTTTAGATCGGTGTAAAAAAGGGTTGTGGAGCTTGTGTTAGTTGACGGGCAGATCAATGATTTTTCTAAGGTGCTAGCCTGGGCCGTTTGCTCTAATTAATCCAGCTAACCACATCAGCGGAGATGCTCATTGCAGTCATAAAGGCAGCCGTGTTATAGTGCCTGCAGCTGGCACACACTCACACACACTCTTTCTCTCTCTCTTACACACACACTGATTTAAGAGGGAAAGTGTCGCTCTGACTCCATTACTCTTCATTAATCTGCCCCGACCACGTATATATCATGGAGGTGGTCTCCATTTACCTGATACCCCAGCAAGCCGGATCGTCTTTGCTGCAAATCTGTGCGAGATCTGTAAAACCGGCAGTGTGGATTGAATGTTTAAAAAGTTCTTTGTAAGAAAGAAGAAGAAAAAAAGAGAGAAAAAAAGGAGGACTACCTGCAGTTCTTGTTGTGCTTCAAAGTGTAGCTGCAGGAATAAGAGTGAGTCAGGATGGAATTAAAAATGTGTGTGGCAGAAATGGAGGGATCTTTCATTGATGAAGGTCAGGCCTTGCTTTAGCAAAGGAAATCAGAAGAAAAGTTTTCTTTGAGGAAAAACTGCCTCGGTGTTTTGCTGTCTCAGGCATTCTTATTTGAAATGGGTTATAACTGTATCATATAACTATAGTACATGTAGTTTTTTTTTTGTTCCTGATAATTTGGGATTGCGCGGTGTGTTTTTTTCTGCTTCTATAATTTAACAGACGTGGGCGATGTCGATTTTAATCTGAATCACAATATTTTTGGACTTTTTTTTGCAGTAACTCATGGCAGTATGAATAGAAAGGTGATGTTTTCTGTCATAGCACCATCATGTTGTGAGAACTGTGCGAACGCATACATAGACGTTCAAAAAAAAATGTAACGATCTGTAAACTACTACAAACCCAAGTTTACTAGAAAAAAAAGTCAGCATAAGAAGGATTCACAAATCAGAATACCCATGAAAACACAAACTTTGCAGGAGTCAAAATCGAACCCTGGCATGAACACACGTAAAAATTCTCCCGTAAAAGTGCAAATTTAAAGGCGCAATATTGATGACATGAAAACTACTTATCATTGGAAGGAGGTAGCAAAATGTATGAGCCTTCCCTCCAACAAACCCACTTTACATTTTCATTAATTTTAAATCACCATTGCACATCAGGATTCAACCCTAGGACAGGAGAATGAGATTATTCTTGGCCTGCATCACTAAAGAGAATCAACCTATATTTAATTACTCTTATCCAACAGTCCTGGCACGCTAATCTATGCAAGGAATAATGCCCTTCGATTCATTCCTAATTATGAACGCCTCGAAGTGCATTATCCCACCTGTGGACAATGGTTACTTGCCAAAAATAAAATGATCACACAGTTTATTTATATTTTAATGCATTTTTCAAAGAAAATGCTTTTTTTTTTTTTTTTAACAAACCATAACTCTGTCTCCATTGTAATACCTTAGGGGTTGTGTAATACCTGGAAAATTCATCACCACCCAATAAAGTTCTTAAGCAATGACAATTTTGTTCGCTACTCCAGTATTTAGGACTGACTACACTTGTCGGACTGGTGTGCACCCGGACCACGGATTAAAAATAAATAATCAACATTGATTACAGAAGGGCAGTAACCATTACGTTTTCATCAACTGCCGTATTAACTTGTAAATGATTCGTAAATAGCGAAGGGTCACGATCACAAGTGAGACGTCTTCAGAATGGTTGTGTTATCCATGAAGCTGCGCAACTATGAACAGAAAAATATATTTGACATTGTTTTAAAAAATCAATAAAGGAGAACATTGTGATCAGATGCAGTATGTTCTGCTTTTCTTTTCTTTTTTTTGCTTGGTTATGAGTATTACGTGAAAATATTTGTGCTGAACAGAGATATTTTTTTCATCTCCGTTGTTTTACACCGGTATTATCAGCAAATCACTCAAACTTTTTTCTCTCTTTCTATCAATGGCCTCATTCAAACCCTAGTCTTCTAATATTCCTATTTTTCCTCTCAGGTCCTTGTGGAGCATGCCGGCCGTTGGAAAACTGATGAGGATCCACTGCCTTTGCTGGAGGTCTACACTGTGGCTATCCTCAGCTTCGCTAACGCCGCCTCCTGTCTCTCCTCCGAATGTGAAAATGTGCCACTCCTACTTGAAAAGTTAGCGCTGTGAGTAAAGACTCCGTTACCGCACGTCTCTCGACTTAATTCCGTCAAACAGCATCTTTTTTGTTTGGAGTTTTAAATATTAATGATGCATCATATATGTCGAAGTGGCAGAGAAACCGTTAAAGCTTTTAAATGTTGATGCTGCATTCGACAAAGCATCTGTTTGCCGAGGCAGAAGTCAAATGAAAGATCACAGCAAGATGACGGAGAGTGTTTGAGAGTAGGAATGAAACACACACTGGCAAATCCTTGAGGAAATACTGATATGAAAAATTTTGAAACACTCTGCAAACAGGAACTATTCCCACAATGTGCACTTCAGGTAGTTATGAAGGTCCTTGAGGCTAAAATGCAGAATAGAAATACAGGCTGCCTCTTGGGAAGCTTCAGTATTTTGGAGCCACCTACTAAACACAACAGCATGTCGTAATTAAATATGGTTTGGTCATTCTGATTATTCCTTTTGTTTTCACCTACAACCACATAATAACTACAACATCCATTTAATGCTTGAGGGTTTACATGCATAGTTGCAGCACGTTTGTGTTCCAGTATAGAGGCTGCTGGCATGACGCGTTATTGGAACTCAGAAATTAGCATTGCCGTGTTTACCTTGACCAAAAGCCAGATGGATTTTTGTACTGGATTATTGCTTCAAATCTGACCTGCAAGCAAAGAAGTTTTTGAGATTTACAAATTGGGATTGATATCCATGAATGAACTAGATTCCTTAGGATTTTTTTCGGAGGATACTTGCGGTCGTTAGTGGCGCAAAGCTAATTGAAATGCTACAAACGAACACCACAGATGCAAATAGCTTCATGGTTCTTCTGTTTTCAAAATGATGGCGTTTAAACGAGACTTCAGAGGTTGTTGCAGAAATTAGCCACCTAGAGGCAACCACCATTTCTAAGACTCCAAGAATGGATTTGTCAGTAGGTGGTGGTATGCCTTCTTTAAAACTGGTGGAGATCAGATTTTCCTCCAGTTCACCTTTTGCTTCACACAGCTCACAAATTAACTAGCAGTGAGCAACGTGTCTGTCTAATGACAGACAGCTCTTGAAGCTGAGGTGAGTTCTTGCACAGAACGCCGTGGCCCATTGGAGGCTTCCTAGAGAAACCAGTCCTCAGCCACTTTATCTTAATATGTTCGTCTGACTTTCAAAAGCGCAAATTCAGCCTAACATGTTTGCATGTATTTTAAAAGTCATTTTATTTTAGTCAACTTTCTCTAACATATAAACATCCCGACTGTTTATTGCCGTTTCCGCGCATTTACGTCTCCATGTTTCTTTTTCCTCGTCTCAATCCCAACACTGCAAAAGCGTCCTTACAGCACCACACGGCGAAGTTATTCTTGTACGGTTAACCTTAATTTGTGACGTGTGTGACCTAAATGTTGCTTTAACAAACGACTGTGTTGGACTTACAGGAGCTGTGCGGAGCTGGTGCTCTTATTGCCCCAGCATGTCCCTGGTGCCTTATGGGAGGAGTTTCAGTCCTCCATGAAGGTCAGTATCCTCACAGCTGTCAGTAGCCTTTTTTTTTTTTTTTTTTGTGGTGGCTCTCATTTGCTGTAAAATTTTCTTCTAGTAGTAACACGGCATTGAATTTAACTTTGAGAAATAAACAAAGACTGGAATGACACAGATTCACGGTCTTAACAATGCAACATCTTTCATAGTCAAGCCTGCAGAGACCTTTAGCTTTTTCACTTAAGTTTTTAATTCACATTTGTCTTCTGTTGCAGTCGGCACACAGCCTTTTGCAAGAAAGTGGGAGCACACAGCTTCGCCTGCTTTCAGTTCTAGCGCAGCAGGATGGCGTCTGGTCCAACACCACACTAAGCAGCATCATGTCCAATACAATCCCTCAAACTGAGCAAGGTTAGTCCTCACTTGCTAATATGTATTTTAGTTTGGTGTCGTAGAATCCCCATTATTCAGTGTCAGTCTGTAATTATTGTCTCACATTTTGCCTTCCTGCTGCTTTTGTTTCACTTCTCCAGTTCACGAGTATCTAGAGTTGGAAGGTCCCGCACTTCTTAACATGCGAATTAAGCACCTTATCAAAGTGGACAGTGTTGATAAAGCTGCTGTCCTCGCGAAGATCTGCTCTGAGTATCCAGGATATGAAGGAAAGGGGAACTTCAAACAAACCTACTTGGTTTGCATCTGCATGACCAAAAGTCAGGAGCAACTAATGGAAGAGGTAAGAAATGACACACAGCATCACAGTTCACCAAGTAATTGAATTTTATGCTTGAACAAACACTGCTAGGAAGCAACTTATCTATTGTCCTGTCTGCAAATTAGATCACATTTCATGTTTGGTGTAATATGATGTAACGTCATTAAAATGTTAGGGATGCCCAAGTTTTTGTCTCCACACATGCTGAGCCCAGGGAGGTACTTCTGTTTACTATGGCGTACATTAAATATGTCAATATGATGATGGTTTGATCCAAGTACTGGGGGTTATATTCAAAATATTCTGTCGTAGCACTGTATTGATTATGACACAAATCTTAGTTTTACATTCGAGGCTCAGATTTTGTTCTGTTTTGTTGATTTCACTGCACTACAAATCTGGATATTGTCTGTATAAAAAAAAAAACTGTTTTACATGATATACATGTTTAATACTTACTGGAAAACACATTCAAACATTACGACTCTGAAAAAGAAAGTGATCCTTAAATTCCAGAACTATCCGTAAATCGTATATTTCTTTTTCCTTCATAACTGATGATGAGCAAATGACAAGCAACTTGAAAAAAACTGGGCTGCTTTAAAAAAAAAAGCAGAAGAAGACTTACAGCTGTGATAAGTGATGACAGGGCCAGTAGGGTGACCACTGTTAAGATAGAGATAGGATATTATCACTGTGAAGGCTGCATAGTGGTTAGCAGTGATGCCTCGCAGAAAGAAAAAAAAAAGGTCCTGGTTCTCATTCCAAATCCTTCCTCTGGAGAATTTGCATGTTATCTCCAGTTCCCCTACATTCAAAGACATGTCGTGTAGAAGGTTAATACTCGGCTGTGCCTCTGGTCAAGAGACTGGTAGAAAGAACTGCAGAAGAGTGTAGCTTCATCCCTTCCAAACTAACTTTGGATGAGTAAAGACATCAACATAGGAGTAGTGACATGAGATTGATCTTTCGCAGTGGAATGCTTCTAGAGTCTGGCTGTGATAAAGCAGTGTAGCACTTAGGCTGGGGTGAGCGCAACATGAAAGAAACAAGGATTTTGATCAATTTCATTTCAGCTGATACACATCCTTTAAAATATGGGTGGTATTGGCTGTACTTTCAAGTTAAGTGCTTCATTTGATGAATGGGCTTTTGAATAATTCAATCCTCCAAACAAATTCAGCTAATTGCTCAGCACAGCCTTAATTTATAATAATCACCACTCCCATCAGTGATGTCAAGAGTGACAGGCAATTTAGATGAAATACGATGAATATCTGTTTCTTTATCCCCATCAGATATCATCCATAGACTGTAAAGATGCTCTCGAAATGATCTGTAACTTGGAGTCAGAGGGAGATGAGAAAGGGGCTCTCTGCTTATGTTCTGCCTTTCTCAAGAGGCAGCTTCTCCAAGGAGACGTTTATTGTGCCTGGTAAGTGTTGGTTTGAGATGAATACTCTTGGAATTCTTACAAAACGATTCTTGCCAACATAGTCGTCGGGGGATAACTTTTGAATTTATGCAATCTTTTCGAAACTGAAGAAATCTCTGCAATTAACGTCACACAGTGTCACAGAGGTCTCTTCTCTGTTGAGCAGCTTTGCATGTCCTGCCTGATTAAAGATCGTATTTCTTCAGGACTTAATAATTTAGGACTGACTGCAAAGAATTGATGAGTAGGAATATAAACTTTCTAGGATTCATTCCTGCTTTGCTTTGCATCAGCAGCTCTCTATTGAAAGCTTTGTATACTTTTAGGTTTGTGGTTATCTGTGATTTGTGTGAAGAATATTTGCTTTTAATGCTGTAATTGAATGCCAGAGTCTTGTAGAAGTTATAATTTTCATCTGTTCCAGGGAACTCACACTGTTCTGGAGTAAGCTACTCATGCGCTTAGAGTCATCGGCCGATTCGTTTCTCAGCCACAGCAAACAGATGGCTCTTCTCTGCAGAAGTGTCTGTCACATTCTGTTTCTGATCAAAGTCATCCAAAATGAGGTAAAACATGACGAATTTCAAACTGAGAGTAGAGACCTTAGAATGCACACCAACAGTCAATTATAACATGCTGCACCTGCAAATCTGTGGAACTCATGTTCTTTTTTCAAATCCTTAGGTTGGAGAAGTAGGGCTTCCAGTATGTGTGGAAATGTGCATTCAAGCTCTGAAAATGACCTCAAGTGACCATAAGGATAGCAAGTCCACAATCTGCAAGACTATTTCCTGCCTCTTGCCAACTGATCTAGAAGTGAAGCGCGCATGCCAGCTGACTGAATTCCTGCTCCAGCCGACCGTTGACTCGTATTATGCTGTGGAGTCACTGTACAACGAACCTGATCAGAAACCTGAGGAGGACGGGAGCCTACCAGTACCCAATTCTTTACGCTGTGAGTTACTGCTGGCCTTGAAGACACAGTGGCCTTTTGATCCAGAGTTCTGGGACTGGAAAACACTGAAATGCAACTGCTTGGCACTGATGGGCGAGGAGGCAGCTATTGTGTCATCTATCGACACACTCAATGACACCGACGAGCAAGAGGTGGAAAGTACACCAGGCAAGGTCCCGGAGTACAGAGACCTAGAGGATTTTCTGTTAACCACTACTAATGAACTCAACGAAATCACAGATGAAAGAGAGAAAAACAGAGAGGCTAAAAAACTTCGGGAGCAGGGATTTGTATCGGCTCGTTTCCGAAATTGGCGGGCCTACATGCAGTATTGTGTTTTATGTGACAAGGAGTTCTTAGGTCACAGAATCGTTCGCCACGCCCAGAAGCATTTTAAAGATGGAGTGTATCTATGTCCTATTTGTGCTGACAGCTTTGAAAGTAGGGAGGTTTTAGAGCCACATGTAGCATCACACGTAAAGCAATCTTGCAAAGAGAGACTAGCTGCAATGAAAGCTGCTAGGAAGGTAACCAAACCACCTCAGTCCCCGAAAAGTCCATCGAAAAATTCAAAGCTTGCTGCTAAGACAAACTTTAGTCCAGTCAAAATTGAATCTCAAATGGGCAACCAGTCGGTGAATGCAACTCCTGTGAAGATCGAACAAACTACATCTGACACACAACTTAGCCAAGACTGTTTCTGTCCTGTCAAAAATTGTTCGAAGGCTTTCAAGTTTTTCCGCAACCTCATGGCTCATGTCAGATCTCACAAAGACGACGAGGAGGCCATGAGATTCTTAGAGATCCAAAAGCAGAAAGTGGTGTGCCAGTATTGCAGGCGGCAGTTTGTTAATGTCAGACATCTTAATGATCATTTGCAGATGCACTGTGGCAGCAAACCGTATATCTGCATCCAGTTGGATTGCAAGGCCAACTTTAATTCCAATTCTGAACTCCTCATGCATAGAAAAACACATCCAGAGTTTAAGGCTCAGTGCATGTTCCCTAACTGTGGAGAGATTTTCAGTGAGGCCTACCTTTTGTATGATCATGAGGCTCAACATTACCTTACATACACCTGCCAAACAGATAACTGTGGTAAAATATTCTACTCACAGTCTCAATTCTTGTCCCACCAAGAGATTCATGGTACAAAATATGCAGTAAACAATTTGCCCATCACAAATCAAAGCCCTCCTGTCAATCAATCAGTTGAACCACCACGTGAGAGTATGCCATGCAAAGAAGAAGCACATTCTGCCAGTGTTTGTCTGGAAAGGATTAATTCTGATGTATATATGAATGAAGGATCAAAGGCAAGCACATCACCATGCAGATCACCTGAGATTGCTAAAGAATTCGGTCCAGTGAGAGTGAAACACTCGATTGAAAACATGCTGAATTCTGCGATGGATCCTGAAATGAAAGAACCAGAGAAATGTTACACTCCACTGACAAACCCTAGCTCAGTACCCGCTGATGTGAAAGCAACAACGGAGCCTCCACAAGCACACCATGATATGGCAGAGGAAGGGGAAATTCCTCCAGTGTATCCTGTACCCAGTGCTACAAATCTTGTGGCCAGTCAACAAGAAGGCCAAAATAATGTACAAGGTTATGAATTTCAGAAAGCTGTACCACAAATGATCTCTCCTGCTCAAATCAAGACAGAAATGCCTTGTTCGCTGCAAGGATATCCCACCACCACACCTGCTGTACCTGGCAGTGAAGAGAACCTGCATTGTTGCCCACATAATGAATGTTCAAGGGCATACAGTACAAACAAAAGTCTCTCCAGGCATGTGAAGAAACAACACCCTGAAATATTTGAAGACTGGAAATTGGCAAAGAAATATAACAAAGTTGCCAAAATTACAGCAAAAAAGGCACCAGGACTAGCTTCACCCAATCAGTTTCAGAACATGGGAAACAGGCCGCAAAATCAGCCAGGACCACTATGCAACAAACCTGGAATGGAACAAATGGATTACCAAATGGGCTGTTCAGCCTCACCTGCCCAATGTTATTCTGGCTCGATGGAGCCTGTGCCTATCACTCCAATGGTGAACCCCACAGTGTATCCGTTATGGGGGAGCCCCAACAATTCTGGGGGAGGAATGCAGTCAGATATGTCCCAATCATGGTCATCACCGCCTATGAACAACTGCTATCCAGAGGCCTTCAACATGAATGAATACCCTTCCCGCAGCTATCCTCAGTGGCAGGCAGACCCTTATCAAACGACAGCATCCCTCCCATCTGAAAGAGATCATTCAGTGGCAGTTCTGCATGGTTCCACTGTGTCTCATGCTCCTTCAGATTCCAGTTTGATGTCGCAGTATGTGTCGAGCTCTTTAATGCTTGACAATGGAGGGCAAATGCATAATGGGGGACATCAGTATGGACTTATGCCTCCGGAGGGGAGCGGAGAGAGTTTGGATGGGAGAAAAAGCAACACGAACATGACAGGACAGTTGGATAATGGAAATAGTGTCTCAACAACAATTCATAGCCTACCTGAAGGGAGCTATAATAATCCATATGCTCAGAGTGAAAACTCAATGACTCAGAGCTCACCGGTTGAGCCTATGAAATGTCTAACCCCAGAGGGCCAAGCTGCATTAAAATCCCCAATTGAATTGATTAAAACCGAAGATGTAGCTTCTTCTGGTTATGAACAGATAGGCAACTCAGGGGATGGCATGCTAAGTCCACACAGCGTCATCCAAACTGATTTTCATTATGAGGGGGACTGTGCTAATGCTGATTGTGATCCTGTACCCTCAGACGAAAAGGGCAGTGACACTGACGCGCTAAAAGGAAAACGCAGCAAGATGAGCAAGCGAACAAAATGGCCGGCTATTATTAAGGATGGTAAGGTCATCTGTAGGAGATGTTTCAGAGAGTTCACAAGCACAAAGTCTCTGGGAGGTCACCTATCTAAACGCTCACAGTGCAGACCATTAGATGAAATTGACCTGACTGCTGATCTGCCGACATCATTCCTTGATTTTCTCAATGACCCCCATGTTCCTGACACCAATGGAGCAATATACAACATGTCAAATGGTGATTTCTCACAGGAGCCTTGTAGCTTGACTACTCTAACCTCACCTATGGTGCTGAAACAAGAACCCCAAAATACAAATATAATGGACTTCTCAAACTTCTCTGTTGCCCCTGAAAACCAGCAAGATAAAGCAGCAGAGCTGGTTAATTCATCCCTAAATGCAACTTACCAAGAGGATCACTTGATGGAAATTTCACATGCCTTTCAAAGGCTGGATTTAATCGAGGCTGCACAAGAGAAAATGCGGAGTACTCTGTCCATCGAGCAAAGTCTCAGTCATTTTGATACAACCTCAGACATAGAAAAAAGTAAGATACTGATGAAAAGTGACGACAAACCAGCTGAAAAGGTACCAAAACCTTTTAAATGTGACCAGGATGATTGTGAGTACTCATTCATGACAAAGGAGGCTTTGTTCAAACACTTGAGCAAAATGCACGACTTCTCCACCGACATGATAGAAGAACTGAAAAGAACACCATCCAAACTGGCTCCATATCCTTGTCAGATTTGCCCGAAAACCTTTACGAGAACAACGGGCTTGAGAATCCACTACGAAAAAGTCCATCGATTGTCAAAGGCAGAAATCCAAAAGCTAAGGATCAGTGCTCGAAATAGGCGTGCATTCAGACTGAAAAAAGATGATGGGCCTGTTAATCGTGTTGCCACTGATGCCAACACAAGTCAAATGTCACAATCTGCAGCTATTTTAACTGCAATAAAACAAGAACCATGTGATATTGCAATCGCACCTCAAACAGACAGTGAGAACAATCCAGAAGTTCCTCAGATTGGATCACCAGGAGATGCAGCTTACGAGGGTTTCCCACATGCAACTGTTACACAGCTACCATCACCTCCAAGCTATTTGAACGACCAGCCGTTTGGTGAGGTGGCATCGCCAGTTCCCCAAAAATCCCCAGTTGCACACAAAGTAGCTGTTGTAAACAAGAGTCCAGACCTGAAACAGAAGTCCCGCTTGAAAGAGAAACTCAGTCCAGGTGGGAAACCAAAAGAGCAGCGAGGAAAATCAGATCCATTATTTACCAAGATAAAAGAACCAAAGTCCAGCCCACCTACAGCGTCTTCCTCATCCTCGCCAGAAAAACCCAGCAGTTCAAAAAGTACACCCACAAAGGATGAAGCCCTGAAGAAGGAGAGGATTCAGAAACGATTGGGGCTTAAAATGTGTGATACAGACAATGCCTACAGTCCATACAGACCATATCGCTGTGTTCATGAAGGATGCACTGCTGCTTTTACCATCCAGCACAATCTGATTCTCCATTACAGGGCCATGCATCAGGCAAACCTGCCCTCCAGCAAAACTGAAAGTGATCCTGAAAAGACTAGTGTGAAAAATGGACAGGAGAGCTATCAAAGCATAGGCAAAGATAATGAAGTCAGGTGTCAAGTGAAGAACTGTTCGCGGGTGTTCATGGGAATCACAAGGTTAGTGCAGCATTACCTCTTACTACACAAGTTCACCCGTGACAAAGCCACCGCCATGATGGCCAGCATGACCATAGGGACATTCAACTGTGACCGGCCAGAGTGTGCTCTCCCCTTCGATTCTGTGGAGAAATATATCGAACACATTAAGAATTACCACAAAGAAATTGCCATCTCGGAGAGCGGCTCAGTCGATCCCACTTTTAGGTGCGAGTATGAGGGATGCGATCGCATATACTCAACAAAGTCGAACCTCCTCCGTCACTTGATTAAAAAGCACGATTATGTCTATGATCCCAGAACAAGTGACGGAAGACGGACTAAATCAGTGGGGCTGTTCCCGGGAATTAACAACGGGAAGGAAAATGTTGAAAACAAATTTAAAGTGAAGAAGAAAAACACTAAAAAGAAAGATGGAAAGTCCATTGAACATTGGACCAGTTTTGGAAAACCTACGCTAAAATCCCATGAGGAAGCATCAGCCATGTGCACCAAGAAGTCTGCATTGCAGTACCCTTGCATGATAATAGGCTGTGATGCAGTGGAGCGGGCTGAGAAAAATATATTTAAGCATTACACCACTCATGGCCTCACAGAGCGATACATCGAAGACCAGAGGAGCCAGTTTATATTCTGCAAAAAGTACTCCCGTGCCAGATTCAAAGATTCAGACAAAATCGAGACTGTGTCAAGCGCGTCCTCTGAAGAGACAGAGCCAGACGACGGCGAAAAAAATAGTGACCAGAAGACAGATGAGGTGGTTGACAGAGTAGGCCAAGAGGACAGCAAGCTGTCCAACGACGATAGTGCAGAATCTCAAATATCCACTGGGACAGATGGAGGAATTAAAAGAGGACGCCCCAGAAAACCTACACATCCTAAGCCAGCTTGTCCGGAGAGGATGCAGACTCTTAGAAATCGCTCGACTGTTAACAGTTCAAGAGAGAACTCAAATCCTGGGACCCCTACAGCCCAAGAACCACGAGATGATGGGATCATGCCAGGGTCTTTTAAACCTTTAGGGCTTGAGGACTCTTTCCTCAAGTTCTTAGAAACCTCAGAGTCAACCCAGTCTTCTTCCAAACGCAAATTAAATGATAAATCCAGCGTTGAACTGCCGTCCAAAAGGCGACAAACTCAAAAACAGAAATCTGCAATGAAAACTAAATTAAGTGATGAAATTAGAGGTTATGGAAACCTTGTAGACTTCAGAAACCCCCTCAATCTCAAATCAGTGAGCAATGTCAAAATTGTCATGGATAAAACATTTGCAGACGGTGCTGATCTTTTGCTAAAGCAGCTACAAGACATGAAGCCCATGGTCATCATAAAAAAATGGATTTATAGCAGATCTTAGCCCAGTACTACATTTTCAACTCAGTCTCACTCAGGATTTGAGAAGTATGCTGCAGAATGGTTTGATAATGCAACAGATTTCCAACTGTTAACAGTCATGGTCACAGATAACGATGAAATGGCCTATTTTGTACTTAACGATTAATGTCTTGGATGATTTTAAGTATGTACGTTAGTTATAATAACCAGGTAATCTATAGGGCATAGATTTTAGACTCTTGTTTGTATTTATGCTTAGTACTGAAGATGTTTTTTTTTTCTTTTGCTAAATGGATACTTTTAAAGAAAAACTATGTTTTTTATATATCCCTATGGGATTTAAAGTTCTGTTTGTATTTATTTCATCCTTTTTCAACACTAGTAGACCTATCTGTAATATTTACATGTCTTCCACAAAGTGTTCAATAAAATGTTACTGGATCTTTTTGTAAAATATCATCTGCAGATATTTTTGCACCATATATTCCTGTGATTCTGACCAAAGACCAGAACAGATGTCGTGTCGGTTTTTTTGTGATCACGCGATTTTACCATCTCGACCCTTAATGGCAAGGGATAATTTTCTTTAAGGCTTTTTAGATACAATTTACTGGTAAAACCACAAGTGCCACGCCAGCATGAAAATTAAAAATGGGATTATTAATCATCTCAAGATCAGATTGACTTCCAGCAAGGTCTAACACAGGCAGAAATTTCAGTTCGATGTTGTTGTTTTTTTTAAAGAGATAAATCTACAAATTTGTGTATGGTACATTTGCTCAGACTCTTAAGTGTCATGTAGATAAAGTTGTTAGTGTTCTTCTTGAAAATAGACGTAATAGGGCCAGTCTGTCTCATTTAAGCCATCACTGATGAACACAAGTTAAAATAAACTTTGTAATATTTGACATGTAACAGAATTACAAGCAATGAGTCAAAATGAATTAAAATTTCAATTTTTTTATGGTTTATGCTGTTAAATATACAAACATTGTCATTAACATCCCTTATTTTCATATTTACAAGATGCATGAATTATCAGGACATTTTAACCACCAGCAGTCAAGTTTTAGCCTTTGTGACACATTATTCAATAGTATTTGGCGAAAATATGCTCACTCGATTGAACTGTTAATTTTTACAAATCAGCACAAGAACATCATCAAATGGGGGAACAGAGGAACCGAGGGTTGTGTTCAAGAACAGCAATATTAAAAACCTCGTCGGAGTCACATAGGCGGACAAAAGTGGGAGTGGAAATGATTTATCAAACGTTTGGGGTCACAGGTAGCGAATTTGATATAGACGTGACACTGTGAAAGTGCATAACTTTTATCTTGTTCGAGAACGAAACTGGTTAAAACCTTTATGAACACACCCGCATCACCGTTTGTTTGCTGAAGGACGTGGCTCAAACCGAGCTAAACGCGGACGATGCTGAACACAACTCTTTCCGTAAACGTCATTCTGGCGGGAAGTAATCAACACTTGTAGGACAAACCACAGGGAAAAGTTAAATAAATAAATATCTAGGCTCCAGCTAAAGAATTGCTCACATTTAACGTATAAGGTTAAATGTTGCTAGGTAGCTAGCTAGAGCCAAGATGTCAACTTCGTCGGTTTCAAAGGTAACTTGTTACCGTGTGCAACGTAAATCCCGTTCCGTCTTTATTGTAACCTTACTTACCGGCACTGTTGACGTTTCAGGGCTGTTTTGTTTTTAAGCCAAGCGCTCCTAAGAAGAAGAAGAACAGCTCGTTGGGCTTGGGTGAGTTAGCTCATGCTAAGAAAGTTAGCATCATTCGGGTCAGCTGATGTGAGAGTTGTAACTTTCTCCACAGAGGATTATTTCATCCCTGGCTGTGAAGGTGCTGAGAACAGCGATGTAAGATTCAGATTGTTCGATGACCTGTGGATGAAAATTACTACAGATACAGAAGTAAGGCTTGTTTATCACCTATGAATATATATATATATATATATATATATATATATATATATATATATATATATATATATATAGTGAAATAATAAAATAATCAGCTGTTATTTTTGAGCTGGTTTTGCCTTCATTGTGAAACTGAAGGTTTTCTAGAGCAGTCCACTCCGTTGAAACAGTCTGTTGGTCATTGTACATGATGGATTCCAGTTGGTAGTCTGAATTTAAATGAATATTTTCGTTGGTTGTCAGGCTGTACAGGATGAACTCAACAGGCAAATCCTGGATAGCTTGCTGGACTTCACCAGGAAGTGCTCCTCCACCCGCCAGCATAGCAACTGGGCATCTCAGATGAGGGCCAGTGAGATTCCCACTGCAGCTCTCATGCTTGGTATGCTGGAGATGAGATGACAGTTGACTTTAAGTCAAAACACCCTAACAAACCCTAAACGCTGCATAAATTAAGATGCATTTTAATGCAGAGTTTGTCATTTTGCTCCCAAAAGGTGTGAATGTTCCGGATCATGACATGACCTTCCAGAGCCTGTCAGACCTCCTGCAGCAGTCTGTCACTCCTCATGTGGCCTCTGTACAGGCCAAAGAGTGTGGAGGTAAGATATAAAGGATTGGGAAATGTTTAGATTTTTTTTCTGCTTGATTTTTCACCGTTTCACACCATATCTGCTTTTAACATTTCAGCATTGAAGCATTTGATGAAGAGGGTGCTTGAAAGGTTGATGGGTGCTGCTGTGACTGTTGAAGATGAGGATGATGTGGAGGAAGCTGAGCAGAATAGCACACCGCTACACAAGAGCGTGCACTGCTCTCTGAGCACGCTCTGTGACTGGTATATCACAAAGACAAAGGTGGGACCCAAAAGCATAGCAGGTGTGTGTGGTTTTACATTTAATTAGCTCAGAGTATTTCAACTTCCTCCTCCTTTGTATTCCAGAAATCTAATACGAGCACTCCAGGGAAGAAGCGTGGTTCTCCGATCAAAGATGAGCAACAGCAGCCCCCCGTTGTGATCATTTTCAAAGATCTGGAGGCTTTCAACCCAAGAGTTCTTCAGGACTTCATACTCATCTGCAGGTAGCAACTCTTGATCTTAATATTGTTACATCAGATTCCAGTTATTGACAGAATTATAGTAAAATGATCGTAACATCCCAGTGACCTACTGAGGGAAAACGTGATCCATCTCCATGATACCTGGTCTAAGTAGCTACATATCTACCACAAACTAACACCAGGCTGAATCCATGAAACAAAAAACATGGCTCAGCGAGGATTCAGCGGTTGTCATGCGTCTCTGCTCTCTTTCGTGTTTTTTGTAGCCGATACATCGAGCGTCTTCCGCTTCTGCTCATCTTTGGCATCGCTACGTCACCAAGCACCATCCAACACATGCTGCCTCACTCGGTTTCCTCCCTGCTGTGCATAGAACTGTTCCAGTCTCTGTCCTGCACCCAGCACCTGGCCACCGTCATAGACAAGGTACTTTCACTCTTGGACTTGCAACCGTCTCGTAATAATTCAGGTCTTATCTTTGGGCTCGTGGTTAATTGTGGTTTCTTGCTCCTTGTATCCTAGTTGATCCTGACCCCTGAGTTCCCTTTTAAGCTCAATGGTAAAGTGATGCAGGTGCTGATCAGCATCTTCCTGTACCACGATTTCTCCGTCAGAAACTTCATCAAGGGTGTGCAGGTACGGACGAGCCTCTAGATTACCTTGCGTCATTAATCCTCCC
Organism: Aulostomus chinensis; assembly: GCF_037954235.1. Lineage (NCBI taxonomy): Eukaryota > Metazoa > Chordata > Actinopteri > Syngnathiformes > Aulostomidae > Aulostomus > Aulostomus chinensis. The sequence goes on along the minus strand of NC_141336.1, from coordinate 16,528,322 downwards.
TTCTGTTTGTCTGATGATGAGATTGATTGACGTTCTTCTCCGTCAGCTGGCCCTGCAAGAACACTTCCACTCGCAGCCTCTCAGCGTTCTGTGCTGCCAGAAGAAGGAGGCTCTGCTCAACGTGACACAGCTCAGCCACGGGGACCTGGAGAGGATCAGGCAGCTGCCGTCATTCAGGAGGTACAGTAGCCTGGCTAGCGTGTGGCTTTTAGCATCTTCTTGTACGGTTTATATGATGTCAGATATTAACTAAACACGTTTTTTTCCCAGGTTTGTAGAGAAACAGGAGAGTGAGGAACGCATGACTCTGTTGAAGAATGACGCCCACTTAAAGGTAGATTCTTTCTTTTATCTGAGCCTCACGTATCTGGACTGAATTATTAAACCGCTTTCTCTACTGTTTTTAGCAAGTGTGTCAGCAACTGATTAAGGACCTTCATAAATACCACAAGAACTATTATCCTGTCCTGAGGTGTCTCCACACACTGACCTCATCCTTGCCTCGGTACCCCCTTGGTAAACAGGTACCAATTAATTACTGTTTGATTATTATTAATTATTTTACTTTGGGCTGTAGCCAGACATGCTCTTATCCCCTTGGTGTAACGCGGAATAATCTGTGTGTCACAGATTAGAGAGCTTCATTTAACTTGTCTGGAGAAGAATGTGTGGGAGACTGAGGATTACCAGTCCGCCATGAAGCTTCTGAAGTAAGTCAGGGGACCTCGTCTGTATGTTGAGACAACACACGGGCCAGTGAATCCGTCTTGAATAATAAGTGACGTGTTTTAGGAGGAGTGTTGGGATCATGTGTTCCATGTGTGCACTTCAGCAAACAAGATTCACCCATTTTACCACCAGATGGTGACACACGCATGGAAAGTAGGGCAGTATTGCACCTCCTGGTGGGCTTAACGGTAATCACGCAGAAGGACCCCCCCAGTCTGAATTCAGCCAGTTACGAAGGCGACGCATCACCTTTTACGTTTATCCCTCTAGGATGTTGGCCAAAGACGAGCTGATCACTTTGCTCCAGAGGTGTGCAGAGATCGTTGGGACGGTCAAGTCGAAGAGGATGAAGAGAGCTCTCGTCCAGCTGGAGGATCTGCTCACCAAGTTGAAGCAGTTGGACAGTAAGAAGTGAAAAAAACTACACATGCATATTCTCTGTTTGATTTTCCCCTGCTGATTATGGTCTTGTGCATTTGTTTTGCATAATCTGTCTCTGTCCTCCATATCTGCACAAACAAAATGGAATGAATGTGAGTTTAAGTGTTTCAGCTACACATTTTTTTGCACCCTTTCAAATCTATTATATACTTTCAGCTACAGAAACCAATCAAATAAAAGAATGTCCAACTCTCAGAAAACGTTTGCGTGCATTTTCAGGTTTTTACCGTTTTTACACTCATTGTACACTATAGTCTTAAGGTTTGTTGTTTTTTCCAAAGGAAGTAAATGGAAAGAGTTTAGAAATATTTTATTGTCTTGTTCATCTTTGAGTGTATTCTAGTTTTTAAGGTTTTGTTCTGCATACATCAGCATCTTTTTGCTAGTTATTAACACAAGTGTCTTGAATGGAGCAAATATGACTCACATCCTTGGAAATTCTCATCTTTTACTCCCAACAGCAGCTTTCACTGAAACTGCCACCGGTGCAGATGACATTTTAACTTCTCCGGTCAAAGATCTTCAGAAGAAAACAGATCTGTTCCAGCTGCAGAAGGTAAGTGAGCGCGTTCTCTTCATTGCTGTCAGTTGTCATTCAACTGATGTGTTGCGTGAGGATTCTCCTGGTTTCAGGCGCTGCTGGAGATGAACGAGTCTCGGAGATCCAAGAAACTGAGTCCGTTTGAGCTTCTACGTAATGAAGCTCTGGAGTTGATTGACAGCTTAGTGACGTGAGTCTGAAAACCCCTCGGGTTACTTCAAAGTGTGATCAAAACCATTTCACACAACCAAACAACTTTTCCTTCCTGTTCAGGGCCCACCTGTCCCCCCCGGAGGCGCAGACGCTGTACGAAGTCTGCTATTACAGCTCCTCCGCCAATGTCCGGCGCCACCTCAACGCTACGCCTCGCACTTCTATTCAGGCGGCGCTCAGCAGCCCCTTCTATTACCTCCAGGTACATCAGCCTCAAACTCTCTCGTGTGTGCTTCTTTAGTAAGAAGTAAGAGCAGTAAGGGACAGAAATGTGAATCCCTGTCTGTGCTCCTGGCCAGAGGAAAGGAGAACATACTGTGTATGCTGAATTATACAGTTATGATGCCACAAACAAGAACTAACGGAAACAGTGTTCGTCCACTTGTCTTAAGAAAAATGAAGAAGATTTGAAAAAAATAGTTTCAAGCTTTTCTCCCAGAATAATGGGGTAACCGATGTTGGAAAAAGCCACATTTAACAGTTTTTGTCTCCAAATGCAGTTTTTTTTTAGGGCCTGAGCCTGAAGGTACTTCAGGGGAAGACCCGATTATGTTTGCTCATTTTTTTTTATTGTTTTTGTCACCTGAGAAAATCAAATTGTTTCCAGATGTAAGTATACAGATAGTGTACTTGAGCAAAAAACCAAACAAGCAAAAAAAAGACGATACTTTGTATTTGTTCAGCTCTTGGCTATGATTCATGGAGTATTTTTTTTTTTTTTTAATGTGTATTTCAAATCCACCTGGGTTTTTTTTTTGTTGTTGTTGTTTTTTAGGGATAAGACGTTAGGAAAATCTGATTGGAGTACTAAGCAACTTGATTTACTTTCAGAACGAGAGCCTGAAGGCGGAGGACGGCACGGTCTCTAACGCTGCTCCTGATATTTGTATAGCATATAAACTCCATCTTGAATGCGGCCGGCTCATCAACCTCTACGACTGGCTGGAGGTGAGTTCACTCTGTCTTGTCAGGATCGTCACCTCAGGGACATTTTTATCACTTTTTTATACTTTATTTTATTTTGGCTGTGTGATACACACGGGGTAAGATATGGGAAAGATGGATAGCTTTATCTGAATTGTCAAAAAATACAATTTAATTATGGGTTAAACCTCTGAAAAAGAGTCTGTGGTGTTGATGATCAGGATTTAAGTTGATTAAAAGATTGGACACAAACAGTGGGAAGAGGACATTTGTGTCCCCTGAGGAACCCAGAGAACATCGGTTTGTTCAGCAGTTATCAGTAAAGGTCAGGTAAGTTAACAGATGTTTTAACTCACAACAGTGACGTCACTTTTCAACTTTGCCTCAGTCCATTGAATGTTGAATTTTTTTTTGTGTTTGTATTTTTCTGCAGGAGCCTTGAAGATCAGTATCAGACTGGATACTGACTTTTTTCCCCCTCCTCCTTTAGGCTTACGCCACCGTGGTCTCTGCAGCCGAGGGCCTCGATCCAGATTCGGACAACTTCGGAACAGTGGATGAGGTCAAACAGTATCCTTCCATAACTGCGGTATTTATTTTAGACATGTTAAGGTAACTGACACAAAGCTTGAAAAAACTAAATAAAAAGCCTAAATCTGAAAAGGTTGCCAGTAACGGCACCAAATCCAACATCTGGGAATAATTTGACGGCTCATTTCAGTTGAAAGATTTGAATGCGATCGAAAAGATTTGGGGGTAATTGGGACAATTCGAGAGCGACTCAAGGTGTTGTTCTGTATGAGCAGTTTTGTTCTGAAGTTCCTAAACTGTTCTCCAGTGCTCGTTTCATCAGGGCTGTGTCAGAGCTGGAGTTTCTAGGCTTCATCAAGTCCACCAAACAGAAGACGGACCATGTGGCACGACTCACCTGGGGAGGCTGCTGACCGAAGCGGCCTTTGACACTCTTATAATCTCCATTTACAATTTGTACTGTGCTTAATAAAATATTACATCTTATAGTCAAATTGATTTTTTTTTTTTAAATCTTCCAACTTAAGCTAGTTAACACATTGTGAATCGAATATTGTAGTTGACTGTGATCTGAGGTCCCGCTTTCATCTTGAAGATCTGTGATCTTCGACAGCACTGACATGACAGTCTCATTTCATCAGGTGTGGATGAGCTCAAGATAACGCCTCAGTTCCTGGGGATGTGTCTTGGTCCAACTGGAAAACCTTCACTGAACACAGCAGTAACTCTTAAAAGATGTTTATTGTGGTTTTTTTTTTTCTCCAATGGGTACATTGGTTTCCAAAGTGATACCAGTGAAACAAAAATAAATAAAACACTGGTTGGGAGGGAGGAGGAAAAAAAAAAATCTAATTAGCCCACTTGATACTCAATTAAAAAAAGCAATGAACAGAGGACCAACTGCAGACATTCTCTCTGTTCATCTGTGTGTCTTCCACTTCAGATTGACCAGCAAACCTCATGTAAAATTCTACACTGCTTTATCTTATTTACATGTAACAAAAACAGCGACAAAGCCTGGAATGCTGGGAATCGTTACAAAAGTGATATAAGTGTAGATGCATGTACAGCAGGAACATAGGCCACTGGTAGAGACGGGGTCCATTCATTTACATTAGGAAGCACCTAGTTGCTTACATCTGACAACAGCTTCATATAAACCTTTGCCCAAAGACAGAAATATGGCACAGTAAGAAAAGTTTCATTTCAACTAGCTAAAACTGAATCTCTTACAATGATGAGCTTTCTTTTTTTTCCTTTTGAGATATCACACGAAAGTTTGAAGCCAGAAGAGGTCATCTGGCATGCTCAGGAAACATCTGGAGAAGAGGGAGAGATTAAATAAATTCAGAAACCAGACTTGTAACTTTAAACTCCAAAGGCGGAGCTCAAACGAGAGCCAGGACTTTCCCTGACGTACAGTATGCCAGTGAGACAGGAATGTGCAAAGATAAACGCAGAGAACTCACAGCTTGCAGGTTGCTCCCCGAATCGTCGCATTAACTGATCGTGTGTGAACTTCACAAAGGTGTCATATTGTTCTGCAGCAGGAGAGACAAATAACCACAGCTATTCACGAATATGTTTGGTTTTAAGGCCACAAGCGTTACCGGAATCAATCTCATCGTACAGGAATGACACGGCACATTAGTCAAATCAGTAATCTGATAAAACTGTTTTCAAAGAGGACGGGATTGAGAAGATTCTATTAATACCAGTGCAATCAATTCTTCTTCTTGACTCCTGATAAGAGTAGGCCTGGACACGTCTTCAACTGCTTTGTTATGAACATGTTTGTGCACCACTAAGATTTGAACACGTTCATATAAAAAATAAAAAAAAAAAAAAAAACCACACTGCACGTGCGACATCATTGTCCTGCAGCTGTTTAGAAAAATGTGCCGGCATTGATCGAAGGAGCTGATAAGTTTGGGGGTGTTGTGATGTTGATTCTAAAATGTTAACACAGATTCTGATCCTGAAGTTCACAATCGTCTCATAGTCTTGCCTGCCTTGTGGAAGCACAAAAACAAAAAACAAAAACAAAACAAAAAAAACTCCAAAAGATTCTCTTGTGGATGGAATTCACTACCTCGCATGCACCATTGCATATTAGTGCTCACACAAATGCTTGATTGATGAACTACATGCAGAAAAAGTAAGCAGTTACCCATAAAAACTGTTTACAGAAAAATAAGCGCTTGTCAAACCAACAAGAACATCTTAAAGAGAAAAGTATATAACAGCTTTACTGGGGTTCATCTATTATTACCACTACATGGCTAGTTTCACTTATTAACCTGAACTTTCACAATTCCTCTGAGACGACAGCAGAAGAGCTACTGTTCATATTTATCTTTTTAATACATGTTCAACCTTCATCAAGCTATGAAAACAAAATATGCTCATTTATTTTACTGATCGTGTGGCCGAATGTCTAGTTTGGAGCGTACCAACCTGCCAATTTTGAAGTCATGGTCTCCTCATATTCCTCCCGCACCTTCTCTTCCCTTTCTTTCAGCAGGCGTTCACAGATCATTCCAACTTGTCTGAGGGTGAATAATGGCTGTTCTTTCCTGGATGGAGAGACACCTCCAGAAGACGTCCCTGTAACAGTCAAATAAACCAGAACCACGCTGTATAATGATGTTTCTGATATCCTGATATCGTGTTACTGCAGCGTGTCGCTTTTCCAACCTGGCATGTTGGAAACATTCATAGTAGACGACTGGGATGGGGACTCTGGAGAATAGCAGCACTCTGACTGTTGGTAGCCTCCATCTAGATGCTTCCTCTTTTGTATGCGTTTGTACTCCTGCTTGATACTGTTGAGGATTTGTTCTAGTGAGGACAAAAGAAAGGAACACGGGTCAACGTTCAAGAATGTAATGATCCAGAGGTCTTCGACACACTGTCATAAACGTTTCAGATTAGTTGTGGTGGGACTCAACATGTTGCTAAAGCCTCTGAGGTCACCAGCATGCTAACCTGCGCTAAGTCTGGAGGAGGATTCTCCAAATGGCGAGGGCTCCATGCTGAGGTACTTCCTGGGGGATGAGGACGATGGGGACACGGGGATACATCTTCGTCTTTTGGGAGATGAAGGACTCATCAGCGGATCGAAATCCATGGTCCTCTTCAGGGTGGCTCCACACGCCATGGCTTCAATTTAGTAAAAGAAGATGGGGTTTTAAATACTGAAATATTATCGAGGCGATGAGATATGATGATCACCGTTAACTGGTTCTTCTTCAACACATCTTAATGTTTTTTTTTGCGTTAATAGCGCTGCTAAAACCTGTCTCTTCGCTGATATAGCTAGATGCTAATCATGTTGCGCAGATGAGGCTTTAAATATTTGCTAGCAAGCTAACGTTAGCTCTGTTAGCTAGTCAATAATAAAAAAAGAAAACAAAGCTAACGTTAGCTGTGGCTATTACATTGGATGAACATTATGCTCTGCTGTAGATTTATATAAAGCTGTCTTACCGTTTGGGGGGAAGTTTGGGCTATTAAGCTGCGGCGAACAACTCAAGTTGTTCTGAAAGTTGCTTCCCAAAAGTTGAGGTGACGCTCAGCCAGCTGCGGGCTAACTGTCTCCGTTAGATAGAGGAGCTAGCTAGCAAGTCAGCAACTTGTTTTTGATATGAGGCTATCGGCTTCTCCGGCTTGTGACGTCACGTGTGAAGTTGCGCAATGCTTGATGGGTAATGTAGTAAAGGCTAAAAACGCGTACGTTGAGGGCCTTTGCCTTGCTAGAACAAAAGGCTCGAGGTTGTTTACACTTTTGTCCTCGTGAAAATGCATCATCAAGGTGAAAATGCCTTTAATGATGAAGATGAGTGTGCTTATGTCTCCTGAAAAAAATTATGTTCCTGAAATGTGTCATCCTGAGGTTTAAGTCAAAATTTAGAGCAAATTGAAATGCTTTGTTGAATCTGGAGCAAGTTATCAAGGCTGTGCACGTTGAAAGACCCCTGAGGACATAATGTTCTGCATGTCTTCCTCCTCCTGACTCCACCTGGTGTCCACTGCTGGGGAGAAGACAGAGCCATGAGCTGACGGCTGTTTACCCCAGGTCTATCGGAATTTAAGGGGCCATGGGTTGAGTGTGACATCACAAAACCTCTCTACAACATCATGAGGGTAACTCTGGGGCTAAAATCATAGCTTAGTCAGAGCATCAAAATCTATCCTGACTATCATCTCAGTTCTTCATCCTGTAATCTCAGTGATTCAGCACCATCATGGAGATCATGTGTTCTATTGACTTCCCCTCCTGTGACTGAAGTTGTGGCCTCAGGTTGTGGCCTCTCAGCCCTCTGGCCTCGACCTTTGTTAATGTGGGGGAAAGAAGAGACACGTGATTGATCATGCTCTTTCAATTCATTTAAAAGTGTTGTTTTTAACTTTTAACTATTTGATTTAGGTATAGAGTGATTTTTGTATGTGAGCCACACCTACACTCATATTGTGAAGCGATGTCAAATAATAAAGATGAAGTGTATTTTGCCTCCACAGGGGGGCAGTATTACACTACCTAGCAGTTTTGACACTTTGGCTGACTTTTCTCCAGTTTTTGCTGTATGATTTATCAAATATTTTGACTTTTAATGCTTATTAAATAAATGTACCATGTGCAGTCAATTACCAACATCTACAGATGTGCTTGCTGGCATTTCATTCTTTTATTAAAAAAGATCACCATGTAAGCCTTCAAGTTTCTTTCAAAAATAGACACATTCAGTATATTTATTGAACACATGTCCTTCTTATACAGACTATTATGGGATACAATGGCACAACGGATGCTTCGCAGCATTATGGCAGTATAGCTCCCCACAAAATGCTCCAACTGTTTTGTAAGCACATGTAACATTCCCAAATTCAGACAACAGAAGTTTTTTTTTGTTCTTTCCGCGATCAAAAAGCCAAGTAGGTCTCACTGTTTTGCTTCGCAAAGTACACATCAGAAATCTACAATAAATAGCCTGAAGCAGAATTCAATAACATTGAAAAGCTTTACTTCACAATATCTCAACAATTAGCTGCTTTCACATCACTGATGAGATGCAATCTACACCTAGGTGGTGCGCTGTTGATAACATTTTGAATTTCACCTTATATGACTGTCACACTATTGCTATGATCCGATGGGAAAACAGAGAATGTCAACTTTTTATGCATTAAAGCTGAAATCTGTAAATTTCTACCTTGTAACATAACAGCAGTTCGACTATTCATGACAGATTTCAGCTTTCAAGCAAGAAAAGAAGTGTTTGTTCATTCTGTGTCTAAGACTTCTTTTTTTTTTTGGCACGTTTCACAGTTCACTAAGAGAATTAGGACTAGTCTACAAAATATTTACTTCACAATGCACCAGAGCAGGACAGCTTGTCTTTCAGACCGGATCTGCATTTGACGTTTCAGTCACTCCAGAAACAGAAACCTGGGCTACTTTGACTCTACTGCTTCCACCCTTCCCAGCCCCGGCAGCTGTGACTCTCACACTCCTGCTGTTCCAGTCACTCTCGCCGCTGTTGTCCAGACGCTGCGTGGTTCCCCGACACACCTGGCAGATGTTGAGGAAGGCCCTGCGCAGGTCCTTGCTCCTCATGGCGTAGATCACAGGGTTGGCTGTGGAGTTGAGCAGGCAAAGCATGCTGCAAAAGGCAAACACGGTCTTGATGAAGTCGTTCACCTTGCCAAAGAGATCATAAACCATGATGGCTAGAAGTGGGCCCCAACAGATGATGAGGGCCACCAGGATAAGAACCAGGGTCTTGGCGAGACGTAGGTCCATGCGGGCCTGCTCGGGCCTCACTGTCTGAACTTTAGTCCCCTCTGCTGTGTAGACAATCACACTCCTCTGGGAGCTGCGACTCAGCATGCGGACGGCGTGGTGGTGCGACTTCCACAGAATGAATATGTACGCGTAGATGATGAAGAGGAGCAGGATACTTGTCATCCCGATCCAGAACATCAGGTATTTCTGGTCAATGAGAGGGAAAATATCCGAGCAGACAGAGTTGAGACGTTTGCAGTTCCAGCCTAGCAGAGGCAGCAGGGAGATGACGATGGAGATGGTCCACATCAGACTGAAGGCGATAACTGCTTTGGTCTTAGTGATGATGCTTTTGTACGCCATAGGCCTGTGGATGGAGATGTAGCGGTCAATCGCCGTGAGGAACAGACTGCCTACAGAGGCGGTGAAGGATGCGATAACCCCGGCTAGCTTAAAGAGGAAAATATTGGGGCTGTCCTTCCTGTGGAGGACATGAAAGTCCAGGAAGCTGTAGACGAAAATAATGCTGCCGATTAGATCAGCCACAGCCAGACTTCCTATGAAGTGATAGGATGGTCGAGAGCGAAGTGTCTGGGAGTGCAGGATCACACACAACACCATGAGGTTCTCCAGTACTGTAAAGGTGCCTAAGGTGAGCGCCAAGATGGCGACTGCAAGCTGCTGACCTGGAGTGAGAATCATAAAACACTCCATATTGTCCACAAAGTTCTCGCCACACTGCACCGCCCCTCCACTCTCCACAGATGTCTCATTACCCAGCAGGAAGTCGGAGATGTTGGTGGGGAATACGGGAGGGAGGCCACTGTAAATGACCTCCTTATTTCCAGTGATGAGGGCGGGGAAGGCGTTACTAATAGAGGCAGAGTGAGGTTTCCCTAAGTGGAACGCATTCTTGATGAGGCTGGAGTCAACTAAGGGGTCGTCGTAGCTGGCGTCGTTGGAGCCAAGGTACTGCACACCTGTTGTTAAGGTGGTCATGGCGGTGCCTGCTAACCTGTGCAACTTCATGGCTGGGGGAAGCTGCTCAGTGGAGGGGCGGGTGGTGCAACAGCAGCAGACCCGTGTGAAATGACATCTAAAAAGGGAAAAATTAATAAAAACACTTTATTAAAAAAATAAATACAGTTAACGGGGAAAAATGAATTATTAAAATACATCTATATTTATTAGGTGGGAGATATTGGGGAGGGATCTGTGCATCTGCCAGCTGACTCCGTAGCAGATGCACCACAGACAATAGTGGGAAACAGAGCAGTTGATGACAAACCTGTGCTGCCTCAGGGGAAATCATTGCATTAAGTATGTAGGACAGACAGAGCTTTCTTATTAATTAAAGGAGGTCATTAAGCATTAAGCTGTTTTTTTTCAATAATCACGAGATTAATTAGGTATCATGGGAAAAACTACCAGGTTGAAGAGTGCATGTATCTGTCTAGTGAACCATTTACATCCTAATCCCTGCAATGATGATTTCAATTATTTACAGGCTGGTTAACATGAAGGAGAGTTTTCAGGAACGGTGTTGTATTCCATAACCAGTTGCAATAATATTCTTGAAGCACATTACTTGTATTTTTTTGTCTGCAGGAAATAAATTAATTAGCATCAATTTAAATAGACATAAAACTGATATAAAAAAAAGAGAAAAGGAACATGCACAAACATACCTTGATTTTCTCAGACAAACAGCTTGCAACGGTCCAAGATGCAAAATCCAACTAAACTGGGAGTAAACCAATTGTTGTCGTCACTCTCCTCATCAACAGTTACAACAACTCCAAAAAAACCAAAAAGAAATAAAGCGCATCAAGCCAGTGTGAAATAAAAATTTTGGCGATAAATTGCCTGGAGAAAAATCCCGTGTTGATACTGTCAATGTCAAATACAGTAAACTAACCCAGGCTGCCGGCGGGGTGTGTGAGTGTATGTGTGTGTTTGTCTTGTGTGTGTTTGCGGGAGCGGGCGGTTATAAAGCTCCGCTTTGTGCGCTTGGTCACGTGATCTGAGGTGTTTGAGGGCAGTGGGAAGCGCATCCCTGAGTATCCACACCTATTTATTCAATAGCAAAACAGCTGCTGCAGGGAAGATGAGAAAACCTTTGTGATCGGATGATCCCGCACACCCCGCTGCACCATGATAGGAATTCTCTAATATAAAGTAAACTTTACCCCTCCCTCTACCAGATCTAACTGCATGAAGATCTACTTATGCGAGGAGATACTTCATGTATGCTACATTTGAGTAGTGTTGTATATGTATGAATAGAACAAATAATATTAAAGCTCAAGACACAAGAAGGTTCTAACTTTGATGAATATCCCATCACAAAAACCCAAATTGACTTTTGGGGAATGGAGATTTTTAGTGTACTGTATAGACGGCGTATGAAAATCTGTTGTTTCAAATGTTTTAAAGTTGCAGCCTCCAAAAATACATAACACTTGTTTATTTTTTTGTACCAGTTCCTAAACTATTTTTCTATAACTGGAGGGGGATAAAACAAATTTTTTTGTTTGAGCTGCTCTGTCTGACACCTCCATGACCCATCAGGGTTTACACAAACAAATATAATCCAACAGAATCAGAAATACTTTATTGATCTCTAAGGGAAATAAGGTACCACTGCAGTTGCTCACACTTGGGTAGTGAAACATAAAGCAAAGAAAATAACAAGATGATTGGACAATAAACAGTATAAAGCATGCAGGGACAGCAAACTTTGCTCCCCGGCACTATTGTGTTTCCGGGTCCTAATTAAAGCTACAAGTAGTGATGAATGGGCCATCACATTCATGCCCACGTCGCAGTGTGTTGCTGCTCCATAGAGCCAAAGGAAGGTGAGACTTGATTGTATTTGGATATTGCATGAAGGATTACTTCCTATGTCCACTAGGTGGTGCAAGAAAATACACGTGCATATGTTACAGACTTACTTCCTGTAATCACTTGGTCACGCTAGGATTTAATTTCAGCAAGAAGATGGCCCAAGGGAATCACTCTGATCAAACGTGTGGCATTTCGAAAAATTCTGATAATGTGGAGTCAGGTTACCATGGTTACGCCACAGTAACGTCCTTTCATGAAAACTCGCAGTCTTCTTGGTAACCCATCACTAAGTTCTTGATGTATTTTTGACCAAGCGTGAGATGGATCCAGTGGAACCACTACCATCAAAGTGTAAAATTCCTCATTTCCTGTTGTCACCAGCTGGCGCTGACCCAAAATACAGTGGGTTCTTCCTTGGCCGACGCAACACCCTCGATCGAACACGACCTCCTTGCAGAATGTAATATATCGATATATGATATTGTGAGATCTGTGCACAACAGCACTGTAATAAACCGCTTAATACTTTTTGTGACATTAATAAGTAGGTTTCAGTTAGTCAATTTCACATAAATAGCAATGAATTATTGCGCACATTGCAGTGTTGAGTATTTGTTGTAGTTGACTTATCCCACATATTTAATCACATGTGCATTATACATCATACATTATGGATCAAAACTCTCTTCAGTTAATCGATGGTACAAATATGCAAGCCATCACAAACACTGTATGCTGCAGTAATCTCCTGCTGATAATATAATTAGAAAGACCCCACAGAGTCATAGATTGTAATTTCAAAGTCTGAGCAGCCACTATTTATCTGTTTATTCACAGCAATGGTGGGTCACATGTACACGCTATCCTTTTCCTGTCCTGCTGCAGCTGCGCAATTATTTCCACTATGCACTCCCAGCAGAGCTTTCTCCCAAATTACATGTATCTTGTTGTGGAAAATACGTGACATTTGGCCATGCAACATCATGGGAAAACAATGAAAGGCACTGCAGATGATGCCAGAGCCGGCAGGTTTTGGCAGAACAGAAGCGGCTGAGGAGTCATCCAAGTAATTACTCCACACTTGTTCTGCTGTGATGGAAGCAGACTCCAGCATCTATGGATGACTTGTAGCAGGACATTATATCCAATATTCAGTCAGTGAAGCATCTTATTTATAATTATGGAATTAATTCAGCAGTTAGTTCAGACGTCTGTTCCCCTCATATATTGCTACTTTTTGCCTCATTGGGATAAAGTTCGAATGTGCCTCTGGCTTGAAAGCAGCATCTATCATCTCTCAAAGGTGTGTGTGTGTGTGTGTGTGTGTGTGTGTGTGTGTGTGTGTGTGTGTGGTGGTGGTGGGGGACTATTGCAATCCACATCCATCATAATAATTATCATCATTATTCCGGTGTCATTCTCACCAAAGCCTGAGTGAGAGAGACAGAGATTTCAAAGCTGTCTGTGACGCGACTGTTTAGCTTCCTACATCTTCTTCGGCTTATTATTGCATGATTATGTATCGCACCTAGCAATTGATTTTAGAAGGCCTCCTCATGAAAATGCATCTTATTCAATATAGATCCCTGCCCCATTTACAGTCGGTTATGGCTGTCGAGATTAAGATGCTGCTATTTTAAGTCCACGCATGCAAAAAAAAAACCAAACCCAAACAAACAAAAAACAAAATAAAACGTGAAATTCAGTGTATTCTCTACAGTGTCTTTGAGATAAGTGAGTTATTTCCTGCAATCAGTAGTTGAAATATAGTGGTTACACACACAGCTTGTTACCAGACGAGAGGCTAAAGCAGGCGGCCTGTCTGATGTGTTGGAGAGCATGGGGGAGGGAAGGAGGGAGGCTGGGTGAGGAGGAAAAGATGCATAAATAGAGGTGGGGAGGGGGAGGTTGTGGCTGAACACTCATACCTTTTCACCATGTTCTAATCTGCCACTTCTGTTCCTCCCCAGCTGGAAGCACTTCATTTGGTAGCCAAGGTGGAAACACACAAGTTCAGCTGATGTCACTTCAAGAAAAGCAGCTCAAATTTTTGAAATTTACATGATTTAACTGGCCAACTGTTTCTCCGTCCCACTCACAGCATCATGAGCTGTCTGCATTCTCATTATTCACTTCATCAGCTAATTATATGTAGCAACCTGCCTTCATTAGGCAAATCAAAGGCATTTGTTGATCCATTTTCCAAAGACTTTTAATTGAACAAACCACTCCACAACCAGGAAGCGAAACAAACAGGAAGAAGACGGCGTAAACCTCTGCTGTGTCGTCTTCCTGCCATGTTTGTCTCCACCATCCAATTTATTCCTACCCGGCACCAAGGAATGCATAAAAAGTTGACTTATTTTCTTCTGCGTGCACACACACACACACACACACACACACACAATATCTATCTATCTATCTATCTCTATATATAAATATATATATATTTATTTATTTATATATATATATCTGAAAACACAGTATTTTGCGGCTATGATACAACTTGCTCCCTACAAATTAATCAAAGCATGAGAAAAATTGTATTTTCTGCACAGAAGTTTAATCAGTTGGGGGAACAAGTACCATCTTCTTAAATTAAACTAAATTGTGAGAACAAGTCATATCTTACACCCATGAATTCATGGAGTGGGACCACCTTGTGTGAACAATTTAGTCATATAGCTCAGGGGGGTATATCTGATTTCTGTAAATTAATCAGAATGTGGGAAAAATGTATATTTTATGGCCTCAATAAACATAATTTCTCTCTGCATGCACAAAGAAACAAATGATGCATTTTTTTTTTAAGTTAACGTGGACATTTATTGTACTTGCATGGTTTTATTAGTGGTAAAAATGTAAAGGATTATATGTTTGCAATACAAACCAAAACTAGAATCCAAAAAAATATAAATATACATGTATTTTCATGCAGCTTAATAGACAACCAGTGGGGTCATTGGGTAGAATCCCCTTCATGCACCATTTAGTCCCATAAAGATCTTTTTATCACAGAGGAACACAGTGGTAATCACAAAGACTTAGCAGGTGGTTCAGTGGATGCTCACTTGTGAATGCAAATGAACGCTACAGGCACAGATGAATAACTCCGATAGTAACGCCTCAAATCAAAGCTGGGTTTAATTCTTCCCCTCAGTGTTACCCCTCATAGGTTTCAGGAGGACGAGCGATACGATACCAAGAGTTGGTGTGCACCCTTTGAAAAGGTCACTTTCCCGTCTGGAGATACACGCATGACATGATCATGGAGCTTCAGCCCTGTGCAGCCAATGTGCAATGGCCTTGCAGCACCGCTGGCTGAGTCAGAGCCAAAGAGTAATTCATTTGCCCCACAACCAGCTGCAGAGCTTCAGAGACTGACAAGAAACCCAAACGCACCTGACTGCCATGACACAGCAGTCAGTTTACCTGGAATCACATGGCCCGTTTCTGTCAGGAAGAGGAAATGTAGGGAAATTGAATTTATTTTTAGATATTTACCTAATTTTTTTCAGATGATCTATCTCTTTTAAAATCAGCCTAATAAGCAAGTGGATCCCTGGTGGCGTGAGGCCCTTTGTTTCACTGAGGAGCCACCCCCTCCTAAAGATTTGGCCATTTTAGAGGTTTTTTTTTACTCAAAGACAGAGGCTTGACCCAGAGCGAAGCCTCGGGACTCCATAGTAACACCTTACGCAACAAGCTCGTGTGCCTGGAATGTAGTTTACCCGACAAATTTCATACACACACACACACACACAACTAGGGGTAGAAATTTGGGGTTTTGTGTATAACATTGGTTCTATTCATGCCATATGTGGTAAACACGATTTCAAGTTATTGCTTGATTTTATACTGTGTAAGGATTTTTGGTGAATGACAACAAGTCCCATCACTCCAACATTGCCTGATACCACTCAGACTTCACAGGTTATTCGTTGTGATGGTTGATGATGATGATGATGATGATGATGATATCCACAAGGCGGTAAATCTCAGGGCTGACGAACAGAAACAGACAACCAGCTGCACTCACATTCACACCGACGGCAACGTAGAGCCTCAAAAGTGAATCTATGTATCTGCTGTAATAAATCCACCTTAACTGAACAGCTATTTCCTACTCCGCGATATAAAGAAGTCGCTGCTTTTTTAATAAACGTACGATATAAAAATTATATTTCAATAAGGGTTAGATTATTAGAGAACATCATTGCTGTATTGTAAATGCAGAAAAAGGTTTGCTTGCCAAAGTGTCAAAGATTGATTCCACTTCATACATTTCAAACAAAACATTTCATACCCACGACTATGGAAACCCATTTTTATTCTGCTCACTCTATCGTGATTATTTACCCATCACTGACAAATGCATGCCGCAAACAACTTCAGGATGCTCTCATCCTTGAAGAGTTTTTCCATCACAGAGACGCTTTATATTGCAGCTTTTAGCTTGATCACAGATGAAACGACATTAGCGTCCAGGTCAAATTTTCAGAAAATGCCTACCAACAGTAAATTGAAAGCTGTTCTTGAACCATTTGGAAAGCATGCATGATTTGGTTTCATTCGAAAGGTAACACTCCAAAGTCATTTTTCCCAACAGTCATAATCATTGTGAGTTGTATTGGTCTTGAATAGTAGAAGTCTGAACACACAGAAATAGGCTTTTATTCGCGCCCATTTCTTTATTTCTATGTCTTTTAAACAGGTGCCAGCGGATGAATAGAACTGGGAGATATTTGATGGAACGCACGACGAGACCTTGGCATCAAGACACTGGTAATTCAGGTTCAGATTTCATACTTAATAGACTCTGAATTTATTTGACTGTTGTTCAAAATCATACATAGTGCCGTCACCCTGTATTTTATTTTCAAGTCCAAAGGGCCAAGAGGGGAAATTGATGCTTTTTTTTCTGGCTTTGGACTGAAAATTTTGGTGCAAAGTGCACAGAATAAGGATAACAAAATGACAGTCGATTTCACCACAAAGAAAGTGTGGAGTCAAAAGTCTCATCAGTTATTTCCTTGACAAATAACTGCATATTCAGACTTACATACTTCTTGAAAGGTTTTCAGTCCAAAATGATAGGAAATGCTGTGCACCAATGTTGCAAATTACTGCTACATTAGCGGTTTGCATTGTAGCTTTGGCTAATGTAATGCAGATTTCTTGGTCTGCGGGCATATACGGATAAAATGACATGTTTAGACAAAATGTTTAACTCTACCTGATTATCTAGACCGCTAAAAAAGCAAGAAGACCCTTTTTGAGGGAGTTTCATAACCACTGGATTAAATATACAGCCTGTTGGTAGCATAATTAGCATTATTGATGGCTGGATTGGTGATCATCTGATAAATGTGCTTATTGTATCTAAAGTTGCGGTTGTAGCTTGACGTAGATTACATAGATTTGTTCACAGGAATCTCAGTCTTCATATGATGTATGAATTTAGAAGCTGATTAAAAACAAAACTGGGTTGAGATTGTTTCTCATGGTCAGTGCAAAAGGTACAACTACAAGTCACTGAGTTCAACTAACGAGTCCGTATGACACATTTAGTCAA
The DNA here is from genome assembly GCF_037954235.1 of Aulostomus chinensis. Classification (NCBI taxonomy): domain Eukaryota; kingdom Metazoa; phylum Chordata; class Actinopteri; order Syngnathiformes; family Aulostomidae; genus Aulostomus; species Aulostomus chinensis. Next base: position 16,510,736 of record NC_141336.1, on the reverse strand, counting down.
TGATGATAATCTTGAAATGATAAAAATACATAAATTAGACTGTCACTTTAAGGGTCTTGTCACCGACGCAGATGTAATTGCGTGACTGTATGATGTAGAACTGTTCAGCTCATCAGTGTAAATGCATTTGCATCAAAAATGAACTTGCTATCAGCGGAATGTGAAGAGGATTGTGCGGTTTAGTCGAATTACTTGGTAGCGAGTTGGTTTCCTAACCAATGATTGTAAAGTTGAATTGTACTGCATATTTAATTAAAAGGAGCATAAAGGTTCACTAGAAAAATGTTCAAATAAAAGATGAGGGCTTTACTCTTCAACTTCAAAAGCAATTACAAATGTTGGATATACAACGTGGACATAGTGAACAAAATATCATGTCTGTGAGCATGGCGGGGGGCAGATTTTTGAAAAAAATAATAGCCTGCAAAGACAGATTTGATTCTAATCTTTGTCAGGTAGGACTCATATCAACCCCTCTAAATCACTGCCATCTGTGCTGGGAAATAGATCGATGGCTGTAGAGCATAAACAACCCTGCTGGCAGCCGGCCGCCAGCCATCATGATGAAACGGGCGAACATAGAGGATTCTTTCACTTTACACCTACAGCCCCCCCCCCCCCCACTTCATCATCACTTCACAGCTTGTAGCCTAATTGACTTGTGGCTGACACGTACAAGGGCTAAACCTCAATAATCTGTGGACATTAGTCACAGCAACAGACGTATTACAGCCCGTCGCTGAAGGAAAGGCTTCTGTAGATGGTGGAGACTGTTATGATTGCTTCGTTACATATCACACAGTTTCTTTGAGTGAATACTCCTCATCTTATTTCCCCTGACAGATGTGTTGGCATGCATGTCTCTGTTTTCATGCTTCCTATCAAAATCTCATAATAATGGCGCAGAAGGCTATTTTTGTGTGTGTGTGTGTGTGTGTGTGTGTGTGTTTGTGTGTGTCTAGACAAGAACAATGATCAATCTAATTTCTTAAAAGAAGTATAAAGGCTGTTCCACGTCTTTGTTAGCATCTCAAGCGTATCACCATGGAGATTCGACAGCACAAGGTCACCTGGAATGCAGCAGTGTGTGCGTGGGGGCACGTGTGCGCGTGTAACCGCAGAAACTCTTAGACGGCACAAAAGAAGTAATCCACGCTTGGTTTGATGAGAGCTTATTTGAAAGGCAGCGCATGAATGTATGTTTGCTTCTGCTATTATGAGCACCCACGACAAGCCAATGCTTTTTTTGTTCCCCTCGATATCAGGATGGTTTCGTTCTTTCATGCTAGATTACTTTTTCTTTGGTTATTGATGGCGAATGCCTGTTAGTCCACCATCCAGATGCACTTTCACACAGTCTCCAGGTACGTGCAAAGCCTCCGATTCACCTGATGAATTTCACATCAGCATGACACTATCAGTAATAGTGACAGCTTGAGTGTGTTTCATTTCAAAAAAGCGCTTTTCCCCTCCTTCTGCCTTTTTCATTATTTGTATGCAACATGTCTTTGTCTTGTGTCACCGGGTCCTTTTTGAATTCAATCCACGGTATAAAAAACCCCCCAAAACAAAACTGTTGTTATTATGTTTGTCATGGTGTTTGATTATGAGGTGTCTTTAAAAACGGACAAATTCATGTAGCTTTAGAATGCTTAAGATGCTTCACCCCAAAACATTTTCACAGACTGGCTTCTTCCAAGTTAAGACGTCATTGAAGGAATATTTCTGATTCTTTTTTCTTAACTTAGACAAAAGAAAACAGACAACAAAAATGGACAGAAAACAAAAATGGTTGCGTGAAAAATGAAAAAAAATAAAGACAAACCATTAAATAAGAAGGTGTGTCCATACATTTGACTGGTAGTGTGTTCTGGGTAAATAAAGCTTCTGTAGACAACCTATAAACGCTTGAGCCTGCAGGTTGACTTGACACGTTTGAGGTCTTCTTCGGCTCATCAGACAAACCACTTTATGGGTTCATGCAGGTTCGACCCTCATCATTCTCCTTCAGATACACGTCCAAGGACGGGGTCAAAGGTCATGACCAACCGAGTCAGGAGTTCATTGTAACATTGGGATTGATTAATGACGTGTCACGCGGCAGCACCTGTTCCCACAAAGAAATCCGTGTATTTATTTTCTAATTATTCTCAAATTCAGAGTCACTAAGGGTTTTCGCCATTGTGAAAATCTTTGTTTGCGTTGGCAAGTGTGTGTGTGTCTTCAGATATGATGCCTTGATTATTTCTTTGATGCATGAGCTCTGGGAGTTTGAGTCAGGCTGTGTAATGACATGATTACAACCAACAGGTTTGGGCTATAAAACAACTCATAATGTAAACTGTAAATATATTAGTAGTGATTTGTTTTCCATCTCATCTCTCAGTGGTCCCTACTCACCCTGCCGTAGGATGCTAATATCAGACTTGTCTTTACAATAACGCACAGGATGGTTTTTTTACACTTTCATAAAATATCCCAATGCACAAGAATATATACCAGTTGAAATCAAAATATTCTTGCAGGATTTTTACTTTCGGATGCACAGGTGTGAAATGTGATTTTCCATGCTCTATGGTGCAAACATCAAAATTTAAATATGATTGCTACTCAAAAGGGTTGTTTAGTTGTTTTTGTGGCAGCAAAATAGCCTTAAAAAAGGAGGACACTTCGATTCCATTCTAAAAATAAAAGCCAAGCCAATGTGAGGGCCCCACACACACACACGCATGCACGCACACACACACACACACACACACACACACACACACACACACACCCCTACAGATCAGGGGTGGTGTTGAAAAGAGATAAATACAGGGCGAGTTGGAAATGGCAGGAGGTTGGATGCACAGACTCACTGAAAGGTTAAAACATCATGGTTATATCTTTTCTTTTGTTTTCTTAACAGTTTTACCTCGAAACTAAAAGCCAACAAAAAAGAAAGAAAGAAAAAGAAACATATTGCAAAGAGGTGGTCTATAAAAATGCCAGCAATTTTCAAAATAACAAGCTTCACAAAGCTGTTCATTCCACACCACAGCACAAACAACATGATTTGGCTTTTCTACAAAGTGGGGGGCTTTGAATGTGATGTTTATCTGTAAATTGGTGAGGCTGGAAGAAAAGCCCATGGGTTGTTAAAACCTAAAGAGTTGATCCTCTCGAGCGCATGAATGTGCTTTGTAAACAGCCATCTGTTTATATAATGATATACTGTGTACAAAGTTGTCATTTTGACTGGAGGTGGGGCTAGAAGAAAGCTAATTTAGCGTCCGCATGTATATGGTTTGCACCCTGGGAACCCCGAGGGTAGTCAGTAAACACAGGTGTGTATCTCAAAAAACAATGATCAGATTACAGTGAATTTTGATTAAATATGGTGGAAGGGTGGGTAATATTAGAAGGAATAAGTAGTTACATGTCAGGCACATTTCTGGATCAGAATGTTCTATTTTTTCTGGACATGTCAAAGATACATTTGAACAACATTCTTGAGTCCATGTGAAATGACTGAAAGAATGTTTTTGATTGCTGAAATGATCTTGAACCTATTTTTGACACAGTAGTTGATATCAGAAATATTTGAATGGCAAATTTTTGATAAAACTTCATTGATGATGCTATGTTCATCTTCAGTAGCCATGTTACCTCACTGGTATGCTCTCACCCAGGTTGCTTTTTCAAGCTCTATCAAAGACACAATGAGTTCGCATAGCATGCTGCCTAGCAAGGCTATACAACCCTCCCGCTCCTGAACCTGATCTTGGCGATCAGACACACCTGCCTCTCATCAGGGGTCAGGCTGAACAACACACAGGTGCTCCTCACATGGTGACTGATAAGATCACGAAATTAGTTTTAAGACCAAAATGACCTAGAAGTTTTGCTCCTGAGAGAGAGATGATTCCGAATTATTAAAGGGATAGTCCGCCCAAAGATGAAAATGGAGTTGTTACCTGCTCACACTCTTGCTGATGGAAGGTGAGGTGAAGTCCACAAAACACTCCTGGAGCTTCACAGGAAAAGGTCGAGCACTCATCTCCTACAGCGGAAGTGAATTGTAACCAATTTTCAAAAATACAACAACATAATAAAATGTCACAGATGCCATCTGTTGACAGTGGCTGTCCAGCCATTGAGGTTCAAATCATGATGTTTTTGAGCCGACACTTCATCAAGTTTCACGAGAACCTCACCGGCAGCTGTGGCCTGCAGTGACGGTCAGACAAAGACCAACAGATACTGTGTTTACATGTGAAAATATCAATCAGGGAGAATAAAAATACACGGATCGGCCTGTGTTGAAGACCACACATCATTTGATAAAAACATCTATACAAAGCCTTTTCAAATCAAACTGTCATTAAGGACTTTTTTTGTGTGTAATCAGTGATTTTCCGAAAGCGGGAAGCGTCGTTCACGATGACACTGCTGCCTCCCATTTTAATCAGGCAGGGAACAGCCTCCTGTGGTGAGTAACGCTGTCTTCCTGTATGATGATTGCCTGGTTGTTAAAGGATAAAATGCCTGACAGTTGGCTGAGAGAGTCTTTTTGTAAATCAATGCTACAGTGAATTGTATCTATATAATTATTTATTAACAATAAAGCCGTACAGGTAATCTACTTCAATCATGAGAGCAAATGAAAGAGAAACACTGACTAGAACCATTATTATGTCCACAAAAGCTTGGAGCACCTATATAATTACACACGTGAGTCCCTACAGTTCCAGAGGAGGTTCAAAAATCTAGATTCAATATCAATATTTATACAGGCTCTACAAGCATTAAATTACTGTCATATTGTCACCATATCAACCTAACAGGTCAGTTATGTTTAATCGCCATGATCACGAATCAGAGCAAAACAAATGAAAATTCTTGGTTGATAGATTAGCTCCTGACAGTATCTTCCAACAAAAAAGAAAAAAGGAAAAAAAAATCTAATTTGAGAAAAGCAATTTCATGTGCACACATTATCACATTAATTTATGCATACAAAAGACTTCACTTCTGGGCTTTGAAAATATGATCTCTGGGCATGTAGGCAGCCTGATTGAAAGACACAAAGTTAAATTAATTTCTCTGACAACTTCTAATGAAACCCAACAATCAAACCAAGCAGAAGAGTTTGACGATGAGGACAACCAGGTGTACGTGTGACAACTGCTTGTGTTATTTTCTAGCAGGATGACAAGTGAGTTCTATGTAAATCTGGTTTTGATTTGGTCTTACACATTGAGCTGGAATAATGCGTGTAATGAGATTACCTTTAAGTACATAGTTAATGTTAACCGAGTCGAAAGTGGTAGTATAAAATCAACCTATAAACGCACACTGCAGAGCCAAAAATGGATGTGGCAGTGTTGGTTACAGGAGGAAAATATATGGCCTCAAATAATGACACTAAAAGCTTTCTCACATCCTTGTGCATCAGACCTATCAAGCTCTAATGACCCATTAAAAAGAACTCTGCCTTTGACGTCAGTAGTGAGAAAGTTCCCTTTGCAGCCAGATACTATAGTTGCTCAATGGTGACCATGACGATGATGTACCATAGCGTTAAGTTCTAGGCCAGTTTGGGCAGTTTTCCACTTGTGTGTGCCAAAAGATGGCCAGATGATCTGTAAATGGGCCAGAACCGGACCAGATGTGGAAGCAGCAATAATTTGCTAGCTATTACTGAGCACAACTCCGCTAATGACGCAAGCCGGCAGGGGAGCTGAGCCTTGTGCATGTATACATCTTATTTAGGTCAGATCAATATACAAGGGGCACCCAGATGCTACAGCAGTCCATTACATTACCATCACAGGGGCCGCTGGATTGGTTACCCGTGTGGTCCCCTGGCTTGGTTGGCCATATGTACAGACATAATTAGCCAGGTCTGTGGGCGAGAAGCTGCGGACCTCCTCCTCCGGTCAGGCGAAAAGATGTAGCCTACCATTCTGCGTGTGACGGAAGAAACATTTACTAGTCTGCAGTGCTACCCAGGGTGGCAGAGGGGATGAAGCAATGTCTGGGACAGCTTGGTGAGGTGAATCGGCAGTGTATATTTGGGGAGGAAAACAAGGAGCCCCAATAAAACAAACAAAAAAACAATATACCAAAGAACGCACTCAACCTCTGCTTATTTGATGGCTGATGAAATACTCCAGGACAGCCCTCTGGTTTGCTGTTCTGAACAATCACATTTCATTCATTTGAATTCTTACTCATCCAGGCAAGAAAATGAAAACTATTCCTTGAAAAGTCCACAAATATGCAGTTTTAACACATTGCAGGAGAGCATGTGTCATAACTGCCTTCATTCAACCCCGTAACAAAACACAAAAAACAACTGTTGCTGAACAAACAATCAACTTGAGCCAGAGATTTTTTTTCTTTTTTTGTGAATGCTGAAGTATTCATCATGCACAACAGGTCATAAAAGTCTGAAAGGAATATTAAGAGGGCCTATGTTCATTATTCAGGAGTAGCTACGAATTCAAGAGAGCCGTGGCAATCACATTAGCTGATAAACACAGAGAGCAAGGAAGACGCCTACGAGTTCCCGTGGGAGAGCTTCCAATTAACACTCCAGTGTTCTCTCTGTTGGCTGTTGAGAATGTGAAAGCACGGAAAAACTCAGGCATCCACACAGAGATTGACTGCATTGCTTTTTAATGTCACAGATGTATTCCATGTCAACATGGGTAGCATATAAATGCACCGAAGACAGTGAGAATGTAACCTTGGGACTATTTACATGGATAGAGTGTGAATCCGGGGGTCAAAACGTTCACGCATTTGTTCCTGTAAGAGTGGCTCTTTGTTGCGTCGGGTAACCTTGCATTGACACCAGGCCTTGACCTGGGCAGGTTGAACCAATCAAGCCAGGGTGATGGGTAACAAGGGACCACTCACCCTGACCAGGTAGGGGGTTGGGTGTGGGTCTGTGAGGGCCGTTCATGTGCCCTCTCAGGGAGCTTTGCCACTTGTCCTCGCCAGCTGGTACTTGGGCAAACATCCAGTCTCAATCAGACTGACTCACATCTCCACTTGTCTCAATTTCCATTGGCAGCCAGGAAGTAGAGGTAGTCAGAGTTAGTGAACCTACAGATTCAGAGGCAGAAATCTGACACAGACACTAGACCGATTTCTATCAACGTATTTGATGCTTATTTAAAGAAAATACTCCTTCAGATGAGGTTGTTCGAACCGGCGAAATTTGAAACAAGTGATTTTGCAAAGACGTTTTTATGCCCCATTCAGGTGATTTTTGCTCTTTTTCCATAAAAGGGGGAACAGGAAACGAAAATACGTTTTCTTAAATAAGCTCTGATGGAGTGAATCTTTAACTCACATGGCGGACAAGCTGTTTCCACCGTCAAGGATACACCCAAACTTTGTCTAGGTCTTCAGACAGCACGCACCAATTCTCCCAGGAACAAATACCACTTGTCGAACCAAAGGTAATTCCTCAAGACCTCTGTCCATCTTTCCCTGACAGACGCTCTTCTACTACTCAGCTACAGACAGTTATGAGTGATATTTCTATCTTTTGGTGGCATTGCATAGCCTATTTACATTTTTCCACACCAGTTGACAGAAACACAACAAATGCTCACACAGGACCTGCCTCCATGGCTTCTTGGGTATGAACTGGTGCAACTTGATCAAACATGAAAGTCTACTGTCAGGTAAGCAACCCTCCCCTACTCAAAAGTACCATCTGGAGGAGATAACACCATCTCCCTGGACACATTGGTAAACTTCCCGAGGCAGTTCCAGCACAGTAAGTCCTGCTGGCTGCAGACAGACCCACCACATGGCTCACCCTGGACTCACCTTGGTACTGCAGGCTGTGCTGGAATACCCACGAGAACACCTGGTGAGTGTGTGACATAGTGTTAGCCACCACGATCAGTTACTGGCCATGCCATACCGAGGAAATCAGTAAAACATCTCATCATGTACTGGATGGATACAGACATTAATCATGTCCAGATAATGCAATAATGCGATGCGATTCCTTGACTCTTCTCTTGCACCACCATGAGGTTGCAATTTGGGGGGATTTTGAGTGAAATGCCACATACAGTGTTCATGTGAGCAAGCAAAGATATATTTTACAGAGAAAAAAAGGATGATAAATGACAATTTAAGTCTACAAAAAAAAAAGCTGCCCAGAGTGTAGAGTCATCATCTGTTCCGCCTCTTGAAAGTCCAGGAGACTGACATTTGTCTTCTTTCACTATTACAGATCGCTGATTCCTGTTTAGTCCCTCTGCGCTCCCTGCAGCCTTTTTGCCCATCGTCTTCCTAATATCCCCATGTTTTATTTAAACAGTGTCTGCTTGTGTCAATTATTGGAGCTGGAGGATCCTCCAAAGAGAGGGAAAGGAGGCGTGTTCTCCTTACTCCTGATCAGGAAACTCCTGAAGGGCAGGAACTCATTGAGTGAATTTTAAAGACAACAAATTCAATGCACCGCGTTCCAAGGAGAATATCAAGGTTTCTAATGTATAATACATGTGGCTCATTTAAAACTCCAGCAAAGCTGGAGTGTGTTTTGCACAAGCAATGTGTCAACCGTCTCAACTGTCTGAACAATGCTAATCAGCAAGTCCTTGTTTTCAGTTCCAGCTACCTGCTACCAGCTGTATTCCAGTTGAATACAAAGCTACTTCTGCTATATCTGTGGAGCAAAACCACTCTGCAAAGTAACATTTTCTACCACACTTCATCTCAGCTTTGCACACACCCCTCTGGTTGTGGCTCCTCTGTGGTTTGGGGGACTATACTCGTACTCCCACTGTTCAGCAGAGGGCCCACAAAGACTGACGTTATTGGTTTAGACAGCAGCCTTTTCAGCGCTGTCAAACAAAGAAAGGGCACGGCTACAGTGGGGCTTCCTCTGGAGCGGCAAGGGCAGCTGTGTGGACTTTACAGGAGGACATAGCAGAAAATCACCCTGAAGACAAGGTAAAAAAAACAACAAAAAAACAAAACCCAGGATAAAAGATAGTGCTCAGCTCGGTCTAGATTTTCTTATCGAGCCAAATCACTTACTGTCTGCTGCAAGATGAAAAACCTGTCACTGTCTGCGTGCCAGAGCAATCTTTCAGCCAGCATGCCGGCAACAGCAAATGTAAAAGCATTTATGAACTCGTTATAAATTGCAGCAACATTACATAATTTCAATCAGTGATACATGAAATCAGGCTAATTGCTTTGAAAATGTGGATTCGAATCCAATTAACTGCCATGCATGAAACCCTGCGTGGAATTAAAAAAAAAAAAAAAAATCCTATTCCAAGTCATAGTTTTATACCAGTCATACCAGTATGAAGCTCCATCATAAAACATCAAGCATCACAAAAACAAGAACAGATGCTGTACAGTGTAATCCCACCCCCACGTCATCCCCTGTAGATGTAGGACGACTTGATAAACCGAGGTGTTAATGTATTCCAGTTCGGAGAACGCACACTGTGTGCACTGATGTGACATTAATGACTGAAATGGGCCTGTCAAGTTGCACATACACACAACACACACACACACACACACAACACACACACACACACATACACAAACACAAACACACACTTTAAAGCCCTCGGGGGATGTTTTCCAACTACCGAGCGACATTGCTGTGTGATATTGAACCACGCAGTCTGGTTGTTCGGGACCCCCCCAAAAGGGTGCACTTCGTTTAACAGTGACGCTGACAGGACAGAGCAGGCATGACTGACACATTGTCAGTTTCCTTCAGTCAACTGGGACCTCATGTTTAAATCAAGATTATTGACACCTTGTCAAGGTTCGCTGCTGGGGGAAGAAAATGAACAGTGAGGTTTGAGGTTTCTGCCTGGAAAGACAGGGTACATGAAAAAGGGTAGAGTCAAAATTTTGAAATTTAAATCACAAACGCAAGAAGAGACTAGCAGTGATGTAGCAACCAGAGACTGTGGGTTTCCTACTGGAGACTAAAACTGGTCTTAGTTCATCTCAACTTTAACTGACGACATCGAGGCGAGCACCAATGGTAATGAAGAATACTGTTAAAATACCGAAAATACACAACCAGAGCTTGGAGCATCCGCCAGTCACCGACTCTCAGCAACACAGCAACAGGTGAATCACCTCATATTTGCATGCAGCTTATCATAAGGAAATGCATCAACAAAATGAGACCCTTTTTACGAATATTACAAACTAG